>NC_037670.1:74954234-75251048 GCF_003255815.1 Theropithecus gelada
TGATCTTTGACAAACCTGACAAAAACAAGAAATGGGGAAAGGATTCCCTATTTAATAAATGGTGCTGGGAAAACTGTCTAGCCATAAGTAGAGGGCTGAAACTAAAAAGGGATGAGTTCATGTCCTTTGTAGGACATGGATGCAGCTGGAAACCATCATTCTCAGCATACTATTGCAAGAACAGAAAACCAAACACTGCATGTTCTCACTCATAGGTGGGAATTGAACAATAAGAACACTTGGACACAGGAAGGGGAACATCACACACCGGGGTCTGTTGTGGGGAGGGATAGCATTAGGAGATATACTTAACGTAAACGACGAGTTAATGGGTGTAGCACACCAACATGGCACATGTATACATATGTAACAAACCTGCACGTTGTGCACGTGTACCCTAGAGCATAAAGTATATGTAATTTAAAAAACTAAGAGCACTTTAAACTATAGATACGGTACAATGTTCCTCCAAAATTACATTACACAGACATAAGTGACATTTCTGTCTGAAATACACTGGGTGTCTAATTGCCAAACCTCTTATATGTGAAAGAGAAACAACCATAACAAACAAAAGAAGCAGTGATCAAACCCTAATTTCCTTTTTCACATCTTTGTCGTGGGAAGAAAATAGAGAAGATTTTCATTTAAGGGGCCTATTTTTCTTTCTTTTTTTGTGACTTGTCTGTTCAAATGCTTTGTCTAACTTTCCAACATAGACAGTCTTTTTTTTTTTTTTTTTTTAGATGGAGTCTCACTCTGTCACCCAGGCTGGAGTGCAGTGGCGTGATCTCCGTGCACTGCATCCGCCTCCTGGGTTCACACCATTCTCCTGCCTCAGCCTCACAAGTAGCTGGGACTACACGTACCTGCTACCACCACGCCCTGCTAATTTTTTTGTATTTTTAGTAGCGACAGGGTTTCACCATGCTAGACAGAATGGGCTTGATCTCCTGACCTCGTGACCTGCCCGCCTCAGCCTCCCAAAGTGCTGGGATTACAGGCATGAGCTACCGCACCCAGCCCATTATAGACAGTCTTTATGATTATTTTAACCAATATTTATAATAGAGTTTGTCCTCTGATTTTGTTTTGATTAGCTTTATTTTTTTATATATAATAGAGCAAACCTTTCTACATTCTTATCAAATATAAAGTATTCATACACATTTTTCTTCCAGAAAAAATTTGGAGTCAAGCACTCAAGTTCCAACAAAAGTTAATAATTTGATTAAAATTTTATTAAACATATTTAATTTGAAGAAGGCTGAGATAATCAATATATAAAAAATGCTGAATATTCTCATCCAGTCAGATGATGTCTCTCCACCAATTAAGTCTTATAGTCTAAGTAACATTCTGTAAATTTATCCACATAGGGAATACTTACTTTTTCTAAGTGCATATTAAGGTATTTTAGAGTCTTCAGTGTAAATAGAAACTTTTTGCTTTTACAAATTCAATTTGATAAAGTCTGATTCATGAGAATTCTTTTGAGTTTCATTTTGTTTTTTATCTGTCCTCTTAACTCATTGTTTTTATTAATTTTTTGTTTCATTTTCTGAAAATTATATCAGTGGCTGTGTAACTTATGTTTAATTTTAATATGTATATCTTATTTTTCTTGTCATATTGCACTGGAAATAAAAAAAATAACAGTACTGAATACTATCAGTGAAAGTAGTCAGGCTTTTTCTCTTGCTAACAGAAATTCCTTTAGTACTTCATCATTAAGATGTTTAATGTAGAAATCTTTAGAAAATCAAATCAAGATATTATGATAAAGTTTTAAAATGTTTGTCTTACTTTAATACATTTTTTTTAGTTAGGGTGTAACCATCCAAAACTAAGTTATCCTCCATCTCAATTAGGCATCATAGCATTAGTCCAGTTACCCAGAAGTCTTAGCTCTGCTTCCTCTTCCCCTACAACCCACTTTTAGAATGTCAGCAAGTCCTCTCATGATTTTCTTTTCTCCATTCTTACCATCCTAGTTAAGGCTTTTATGTCTTGACCATGCAAACCACAAAGACCACTAAAAATGAGAAAGATAATAGATACTAGCTCCCATTTCTGGTCTCTGGTACCAAAGTCTAACTCAGTATAATTCAGCTCAGCATAATGCTATCGATTGGTAGTGTGTTTAGGCCCTATTGAAAGAGCCTAACTCAAGTCTTGAGACAGAAATTGAAAAGGATTATACTGGAAAATACTGTAGAATTTGGTAGTCTAGAAATCTGTATTACAGAAAGCAACATCAGCTGGAATTGTTTCACAGTCATAAAGAAAATATTTTGGCCACTCTGAGGGATGTTCCAGGAACTAGTTTCAGTCTTACTCTAGCTATATAACACTTTCAGGTCAGCAAAAAGGTCAAAAAACAGCCAGCGTTCAGAATGAACACGCATTTGAGATTTGTGAGAAGAGGAATTCACATCTAAAGTCTAGAAGAACAGATCTTAGACATTCTGGCCATAATTTGTTTGTTATTGATACCATATGATTGCAATGACATTCTATGGTGTAAGGGCAATACTCGCTGCCAAGACACAAAACCTTGTATGAAGTTTTCTGGTTTTGGCCCCTCTTGTAACAAAGATGTAATTTTGGTTATTTTCATTTTTCTATTCCTCCAAGTGCCTTGCCGTTTCTTCCTCTAATCTCCAGCTATTTCATGCCAAAATGATCAAGACAACTTTTTTAAAAAGATTTTTTGAGAGTATCTTCTTTAAGATTACAGGAAGTAGCAATTTGGCCTCTAATTTATCTCATAGGTGAAACTTTACTTCTTTCGTTTTTCTAAGAAGTACCATCAGAATATAATCTTAAAATTTAATGGTTGTGAAACTTGACTATAGAATTTGCTTTCTGCTGATGCTATGGGGGCTCCCTTCTAACCCAGATTAATTTACACTGAAAATGGCAAATGCTTTCCCCTTTCCCCAAGAAGATGGAAAAGTAAGTTGCATTCACTAGCTAAAGATAAATTAATTACTTAAAGTTGCCTAGTGGCAATAATGTGTTGAATTCAAATAGTTGAAACAAGCAACTTCTGGCGCATATACGTATGTCAGCAATTGGCTTATTTCTTGATGTCAATGTTTTGGCTTTATTTGGTGAACTGGTGGTTGAATCAATCCTTACTTGCTATTCAGACTACCTCTCATCCTTCTGAGGACCAGAACCAGCTGGATGGCTCATTTGACTTTGGTCAGAAAGGTCCTTAATCTCTAAGTACATCAGTTTAAGCACAGACTCAGACTGAGATGGAGAAATGACAGATGGCCCACTTTGGGAGGCTGAGGTGGGTAGATTGCTTGAGCCCAGGAGTTCAAGATCAGCCTGGGCAAAATGGAGAAACACCATCTCTATGAAAAACTGCAAAAAATTAGCTAGCCTTCATGGTGCACGCCCATAGTCCCAGCTATTAGGCTGCAGTGGGAAGATCACCTGTTCCCGGAAGGTCGAGGCTTCAGTGAGCCGTAATTGTGCCACTGCACTCCAGCCTGGGTGACCCTGTCTTAAAAAAAATGAGACCCTGTCTTAAAAAAAAAAAAAAAAAGGACTAACAAAACAACACAAAAAATAATTCAAACAGGCCTCTCTCCCAGGATTAACCATTTGGCTACAAAGAGTAAAGAGACTTCTACATCTTGGCATTACTTGGTGAGGGTAGGAAATTATCACATCACATTCTGTTACAGTTTGGGAACTACTTCTAAAGAAATTTCTAATGCAACACGTTCACAAGTAAAGGTAATGTGATACCAGTGCTATCATTATATGGATTTGAGAAGGCGAACAATTAATGCATTACAGCCTCTTCTCACTAGCAGCTAAGGATGTGAAACACATGCAAAATTGCAAACTCTTCCCTCTCCCATCCACATGGAATCAGCTATTCACTACGTTCTTATTGCCTTCACAAATTATCCATATTCATTGTGGTTATGCTAAAAAGTATAGATAAGGGAAGATAATTTACTGATCTCATAACTCATATAATTTCAAGTGTATTGCAGGGTCAGGTGTTCTTGTTCCAGTTGCAATTGCTGCATAACAACCACCTTGATCTCAGTTGCATACAACTGTGTTAAAAATAACAACATTTGGGCCAGGTGTGGTGGCTCACACCTGTAATCCTAGCACTTTGGGAGGCTAAGGCAGGTGGATTGCCTGAGGTCAGCAACTCGAGACCAGCCTGGGCAACATGGTAAAACCCCGTCTCTACTAAAAGTACAAAAAATTAGCAGGATGTGGTGATGCACACCTGTAGTCCCAGCTACTTGGGAGGCTGAGGCACAAGAATCGCTTGAACCGGGAGGTGGAGGTTGCAGTGAGCCAAGATCATGTCACTGCACTCCAGCCTGGGTGACAGAGCAAGACTCTGTCTCAAAAAAAAAAAAAAAAAAAAAAAAAAAAAAAAAAAAAAAAAAAAGAAAGAAAGAAAGAAAGAAAAGAAAGGAATGAAAAGAACGAAAGGAATGAAAGGAAGGAAAGGAAAGAAAGGAAACAAAGACAACAACATTTGTATTCACAGATTCACATATTTTATGGGTCAGGAATTTAGTCTGGACACAGGGCAGATGTTTATATGTCTGCTATGCCACATCGGGGGCATTTGCTTGGCAGACTCAAAGATTAGGGGTGACAAGAGCTGGGAGCAGGAATCATCTGCTTGCATCTTTACTTGCACCTCTGGTAGTTGATACTGATTATTGGCTGGGACCTCAGATAGACTACTGTCCAAATTGCCTATGCACAGCTTCTGCACGTGGGTTTTCTGTCCTTCCTCATAGCATGTCTAGCAGCTGTGTTTTAAGAACAAATGTCCTAAGTAGGCAAGGCCGAAGTGCAAGGTGTTCTTATCATCAAGCCTTGGAAGGTACATGGCATTACTTGATTATACTCCATTGGTCAAGATAGTCACAAAATTCTGCCAGCTTGAAACTATAGGTTTTTCTTCAGGTACTCACAATAAAAAGACAAAAAAAAAAAAAAAAAAAAAAAAAAAAAAAAAAAACACCTCTGACTGTTTATCTCTTATTCTTTCGAGGGAGTTTTGTGTTATATACAAAGAAATATTTACGGATATTGTCCTATTTCCCAGTGACTGAAGGAGACTGCGAATAAAAGATGTTGACATCTCTCTATAGCAGTGCCAAGGAGACAGGTATCTTTGTCTAAATAAGCAAGGCAGGATCACTCTTTTCAGACTCTGATAGAATATCAGGTGGAAGTACCTCTGTCGGTGTCGCCTACAAAGCAACACTTTTGAAAACTCTAACTTTGTGTTCCAACTTAGGAGCTCAGCAGTCAGTCTCCCAGATGTGGGGGTATTTGGAGAGCAAGCTTATGAAGAAGGCCAAGGAAACACAAAGACAGCTCTTAGGATACACTTTACTGAAGATAATATCACTCAGACAAGATGCCCAGAAAGTTCAGGATTAAAAAAGGTCTAGAGTCTTCTAACTCACTTCCTATGGAAGTTTATTGTGAACAGCAGTAACAAAGCAGCCTCAATTCTCTAATCCTGCAGAGGGTTAAAGAACACCTATTACCCCCTGGAGCTTAATAGAGATGAAATCTTAGGATATAAATATAAGTGCTTAGGATGACCAGGAAGATGGTTATAAACATGTTATACCCAGGTTTAGGTGACAACTACATGTAAGTTATTGTGAGGTCCTTGATTAGTTAGATGACTAAGGTATTAGTTATCTTGGAAGAAAATCTGGATTGATAAATGTGAGATGAATTAGATGCATTAAACATAAAAAGAGAAGCCAGAAAATTGTCCTAGTAATAATCAGCCCATCCTTTCTTAGCATAGCTCCAATATTCCAATATTCCAATATACCACAGTTTAGTTCAATGACATCAGTCCCCCAGCAACCACAGTTCTGATTTCAGTTGCTATAGTATATTAACTATGAGTAATTGCATAAAGGAGAAACTTCACTGCTAGACCTTCAACCCACAAATATCCACAAAAAACCCATATGCATACCAGATGTGCATTATGATCAGTGACCAATCATGCCACTTTTTCAATGTCTATTGGTGACTGGTCTCTGCCCATCTTTTATTCAATCCTCACACTGGCAGCAAAGCATGTAGTTGTGTTTTCCTTTTCTTCTAGCGATAAAACTGCATAACATTTTCAAAAATGGCTAATCAAAAGCAAAAATTGGCCAACAGATGAAGTGTCACAAAGATGAAAGTACAGCAAAGAAACAAAAATAGAGAACTCTATAAGATGGTTAATTTTATGCATCAACTTGGATGAGCTAAGCAATGCCCAGGCAGCTGGCAAAACATTATTTCCGTTGTGTCTGTGAGGGTGTCTGCAGAAGACATTAGCGAAATCAGTAAACTGAGTAAAGATCAGACCACCCACACCAGTGTGGTCAGGCATCATCTAATAGAACAAGAAGGTGAAGGAAGGGCAAATTTACTCTCTGTTTGAGCTGGGATATTCATCTTCTCTTGCAGTTGGACATTGGGACTGTGGTTCTCAGGCATTGGGACTTGGACTTTTAGCTGAATTACTCCACTGGCTTTCTTGGTTCTCAGGATTGTAGATGGTGAAATTTCTCAGCCTCTGTAATTGTGTAAGCCAATTTCCAAAATAAAATAAATCTTCATATATATACGTATAAATCTTCATGTATATTATAAATCTTCATATATATAAAATAAATCTGTGTGTATGTGTTTGTGTCTCTGTGTGTGTGTGTGTGTGGAGAACCCTAATACACTCTGAAAGTGAAATTCAAGTTGAGTATTAATGGAATCATGGAAGAAATAGCTATTGGAGGGAATATTGCCACTGAGACATTCCAGAGGAACTTAGGGAAGGCAAACTTAACAACATAAATGAAGAAAATGGATGGGTTCATTCATTTTAGGATACAGGTGTCCTTGAAAAGTTACACTGGCAAAAAAACTCACGTTAAAGGAACTCTCAGAGGCATTTCATGACATTGAAAGAACAAAAAAATAGATAGTTGGAAGCTGATTCAAACTTAGAAAAGAGTATGACAGTTTTCCAGGGCATAGTAAAGATGCTCACTCCATACACTAAGTCCTACAATGAGAAGAGGAGGGCCAACCTCATTCAAACTATACTCCATGAGATTTTTACAAAGAAATAAAATACTTTATTGCTTCATATTTCTGATGTTCTAAATTACAGTATACTAAATAATTACTAGTTTTACTATTTTAAACAATTCTCCTGTGCATTTATAACCTACAACAAAGGAGTTTTTAATGTTTCAACAAAATATTTTTAAAGGTCCCAGAACAATTGTAACTTTCCCCTTCGATGAACAAGATCACGTTCCAGTTTCTGTTTACACAGTCATTTCTGTGGCTCCTCATTAGCGTGAAAAACCAGGACTGCCTGTTCTAGGGAGTTGCAGTGGGAAGGGAAATGAAATGGTAAACATGGAGTGAAGCAAAACTGTAAGGGCCATGACTGAGTGGCTGTAAAGAATAAGGTCGGATGTGGTGACAGAGTGCCTAGCAGAGAGAAAAAATAAGTGTACTGTTATTAGAGGAAGAAAACTGGGAAGAGACCTTTGTGGGAAGACAAACTCCAGGAGACGTACAGTTGAGAAAAAGAGAGTTGTGAGCTTTGGGAATTATAATTACTTAAGGAAAAAATCAGATGTGTGAAATACAGGATGCGGTGTTGCACCAACATTTGACAATTTATGATACGGTTGTAGGACAAGAATACAGACCATTGTGGGTATAGCTAAAAGGAATACTTTTCATTCTCATGGCATCTCATGTGCCAGTTACCATGAATTTAGTAGGGCAAACTGATTTTTTGAAACCTACCTTTAAAAAGGTAAAAAAAAAAAAAAAAAAAAAAAAAAAAGCTCTGAATCTTTTAAATTGTGCTGGTTTAGGCATGACTTTTTAAAGATAGGGTTGTCCTCGTTGAGGATTTGCCTCTTTGATGACAAATGTCTTCTTAAGGAGATGTTAGTTCAGTGATGTATTTTCAGCATTCAGGCCAACAAAGGCAGTTAGAAGAGGAATGTCTGCCGGGTGTCCTAGAGTTCAGCAAAAAAGGACTTGCTCTAGGGGAGGAATTATGAAGGAGAGGCTCCAGCTGAGCTAGAAGATGGTGCCCAGCAGGAGGGAACTGGAACAGATAGATTCTTGCTCTTTTAGAGCTTCGACGATGAAGTCTATTGTTCTGTAGTTTGAGGAACACTCATCATTCACCATAGCTGGTTGACATAATTTACTAAGTTGAATCAAGTACAAAAGGAAAAAGTTCTTTATGATAGGCCAGATTCCATGAGTGGGAATTCCTTTGAGTCAAATAGGGAGAAAATACGCCCCAGTGTTAAAGATTTTCCAGAGACTTCTTCCATTCCACTTTCCGCCCCTCCCTAAATCACTCGCCAAAGAAATGCTTTGCTGGACACTAAAGTGGCCACAGCTGTGCTCATAAGAAAACATCAGAATATAAAATTAATCGTTGTATTTTTTAGTTAACATTTTTGGAATGTGTGTGCAGGGTTAAAGGACAGGTGCTATTAAGATGATAGACATCTTTGAAATGTTTGGAAGTACTGCCAGTTTCTGTGACCAAAAGCTTTCCAAACAGCTGTAATTACTTGAAGGTCAATGAACTAAAAGTTTCCCTGTATCAGCTTTAGGCAAAAAGGTCATTACTGCTTTAGGGGACTGTAATAAATCTGAAAGAAGCTGGCTTGACCCTCCCCTTCTGCAGTTCTCTATCTGATCACCCTGAGATCCTTTTCAACTGCCAGCCTCCTGGAAGGCCAGAGTCTAGCCAGTGACTGACTCCCCGAGCAGCCACACAGGGCCTAGAGTTGTACCCTACCTGGACGGGCAAGGTCTTCCATGACTTATGTAGCCGTATCCTCAGATGAGGACCACCACCTAACCCCCTCAAAAACCTGAGATCAATCTTCTATGCTAGGTATGAAAAAAAAAAAAAAAGAAAAAAAGAAAAAGAGAGAGGTAATTACAGTGTTTTATTCCATCAGTGTTTGTAAAAAGTCCACAACTTCTATGCAGGCGTCCCGAAGCATCTAGGATTGCAGGGATAGATAGAAAGTACTTCAATCACAACAGAATTCCTGTTTTGCTCTTTAAAAAAGGAGAGAGGACAGGCTGACAGATGCAACGGGTGCTTAGACCCACATGCTGTCCACAAAATTGAGATTATCTTCTAATTCTAAAGGGATGGCTTTGGTAACCGTTTTGCCATTGGTGCCATCTCTCAGGAACCTGATAATAAACTACAATGTTTTAAACTTGTACTATATCCAGGAGCTACATAGATATACAAAATATTTTCTTACTTAAATTCCACATGTGTACAATGTAGGTATTATTTTCATTACACAAATATGATAGATGAGATAATAATTTTCTCATAGACACTCAATTAAGTTGGCTGACTGCAAAGAGTTTTAGACAATAAAATTTACATTCCTTATCTTTAGCTTATCATCTTCCAAAGATGATGCTTTAATCATTGTCAGCTGGTTATTAAACATACTGTTCTTTAAGCCCATTCTCATGGGATTTGAAAAATCTGCTTGTAAGCATATCTGGAACTTTTCTAAATTTTCCTTCTTTTTTTTTTTTTTTAAGACAGAGGTCTCGCCATGCTGCCCAGGCTGGAGTGCCATGGCTATTGACAGGAGTGATCATAGTGTACTATAGCCTCAAACTCCTGGCCTCAAGAGATCCTTTGTCTCAGCCTCCTGAGTACAGTGTACAGGCGTGTGCTACCATGCCTAGTGATATCCTGAGCTTTTCATTTACAATAACTGAAGCTCTTACCTTGCCACCTCAGGCCATCTACTAAGAAGTCATAGATATTACTTCAGGGAAAGAAATGCCTGGCTGCAAATATTTTCCTTCAACTGACTTGAAGATAGTTCTGTTAGTGTCTTCCAAGCATAGTTTTCAGTTCAGCGCTCATGCAATACTTTTTATTTATTGTGTCTCTGTTTTCAATGGTAATAATATATGAACTCAGAATAAATATGCTCTTCTTTTAAGAATTTACAATGGTGTATGAATACAAAGACTGCAAAGTGTATTAAAGAGATTTATTATGTAAGAGATTCATTATGAAAGAGTTTAAAGATGAAAGAAATTCATCAAAGGGTTGTATATTTCAAGAAGAAAGTATGACATCATCCAAATACTTATTTCTAGGCTAAATATTATTTCCACCACAAGATAAAAATCTATTCTCCTCTGTGCTAGTGTAAAACTCAGGACTTGGCTTCTTCAGCTGCCCTAGGCTCTGAAATCTTCAACTCGCCACGCTTAGGGTTCCAAACACACACCCTACCTCACACCCCACGCAGAGTTACTTTGCGTCCACACAGCTGAGCTCCATGTGGTGTTTTAACAGTCATAGGATCTAATTCCCACATCTTCTTCTGAGAGCTGAGATTTATGATCCCAATAAAGATTTCGACAGAAAGATGAGGGGAAATAGCTCAGAAGAACTTAATTTAAAATGTTGTCCTGAAATTCCCTACTCATCACCCCATCAATCACAGGTTAAAATAAAAGCACATATGAGCTAATATTACAGGGTCTAACAGGGTGAATATGTTTTGGAATTAGCAACAATCCCTTAATACCAATGTATTATCTTTGAAATTCCCTTTCAGAATAGTGACCTTGATTTGAAATTTAAAAAAATACATCAGGCAAATCTGTTAAGACATAGTAAATAGGGAGTGGCTAAGACACTCTGAAAACAGATACCAAGGACCTCACCTTCTCATGTTTACTTTTAATCATTTAACAAGCAAGCAAACGTTACAAGATTAGTGAGGTTCTGGAGTAAGAGATGTTTTCATAGTCCCTGATTAAGCCTCACCAGGCTTCCCACTAAAACGCAGCAAGGATGAGAGTGCACCTCACCACTGCACAGCCCAGAATGGTAGCTTACCTCGTTTCAGAACTTGGGAACAGTTTCCACCGTTTGGCCTATCAAACTCTCAAACTCAACCAAGAAATACAATTGGTGGCTCAGTCCTAGAAATGGAGTAAATCTGTTGGCCTGAATAAAAGGTCAAAAATATTCTGTACATTTCTGCAGAAAACTGGACTCCTTTTCATCTATTGCAGGCCTTGCTTTTCCAGGCAAACAGAATGAGGTTTCTTGTCTCTTTCTGATCTCCCACTCACCTCTCCAAAATCCTAAGTCCCTCTCTCATACATAATATGTCCTATTTTTTATGTCTCTATAATAGTTTTTAAAAGATAATTGTGGAAGTAATATATACCTATTTGGAAACATCTGGAAAACTAGAAAACTACAAAAAGGAAATAATCACCAGAGACACCCGATGTTCATATTTCAGCCACTTCACTGTTAAGCTGTTTAGCAGCCCTTGCACTGCCCGTCAGTCCTGGTCTCCTTGTTTGCCCTTACTCCTAGATGACTGTTTCACATTCTTCTCTTCTTCAAATCTCAACATTTTCTCTCTGCTTCTCACTCTCAGTTGAAGGCTCCGCTTTTTATATAGAAGGAATCAGAATGGATCATTCTGCAAAATGCAGCAGGTCTCCATCCACTTGGCTTTCCCTGTCTCCTAGGGCCAACCCCCTACTTTGCACTGGAAAACTCCTCCTCAAAGTCTTTGCTCCTGGAATTATTTCCATTCCCACCTCATCATTTGTTTTTTTCTTAATGAGTCATTGTCGGGAAAAAATGATGTACCATAACATCTTGAATTGCAGCTTTTAAAGACTTCCCATTTTTCTGATTCCTCAACATCTCCAGAGAAACAGGCTGTGGGCACTTTTCCCAGAGGACCAGGTACACTGATGTGACACAAGTCCCCCTTCTTGCTCTTCCCTGACTGTGGCCTAGTGACATTCAAGCATACCCATGATATCCCCTTCTCCGTTTGCTGGCAAACCCAATCCTGATGCCCAGTAAGGGCGCTTGTCCACAGGTCCCCACTTTCTCTTGGCTCCCCAACTGCTTGATTGAGCCTGCTCCCATGGTGCACCCTCCAGGTGACTCCTGCAAGGTATGTTGTGCCTCCCTCTTTAGAACCTGTAAATACAGTAAATCCTTTAATTCATATGCCTCCCCAGTGTAATCTCCACAGCCATATTGGAATGTTCCTTAAAGATTCCACAAAGGGTGCTTACTCCACCACTTATAACTCTTATCGCCGTCTTAAAAAAACCCTCTCTTGACCCTATATCTTTCTCAGCCTCTACCCAATTTTAAGCTTCTCATTTCCAAGAAAAGTGCTTGCAAGAGTTGTTCACATTCAACATTTGTTCTTTTCTTTTCTTTTCAACCTACTCCACCATGGGCACCAAGCATACCCAAGTTGCTAAATCCAATGATCAGTGTTCAGTCCTGAGGTAATATGACCTTGCAGCATCTTTTTGAGACTGTGGGTCATGTTGTCCATCATCAAACAATTTGTTCCCTCGGCTTTTATGACACCTCCTCACACTTGTTTGGTTTTCAGGCTACTTCATTGGCTCTTTCCTTTCGTAAGATTGGATCCTTATGTTTCCAACCAGAACCGGCTACGTAATTTGCAGAGTGCAGTGCAGAATGAAAATGCAGGGCGCTTGTTAAAATATTATTAACAGTTTCAAGAGAGTGAGAGCAGAATATTCAATCAAGCATGGGTTCCTCCTAAGCAAGAGGTCTTGTGTGACTGCCAAGATCATGTGGCCATGAAGCAGGGCCTGTTCCCATCCTCAGAATGCAGCAGAGCACTTGCTCACTGCTCATCTACAAATGATCTCATCCACACCAGTTGGCTTTAGATGCCACATTCAGCAACAAGCCTCACATCTTATCTTCAACACTAATTTCTCCATTTAACTACAGATTCAAATTTCAACTGTCTATTCTCTATGTGCACTTGAATGTATAGAATGCACTCAAACTTAATATGTCCAAAATGGAACTTTCATTTCCCACCCAAATCCTTCCCACAGTTCTCTCTATTTCAGTAAACACCAGCTCAATTTTTCCAGTTATTCAGGCCAAAATCATTATAACCATCCTGAGCCATTCTTTCACATCCCACATTCTATCCAACAAATCCTGCAAGCTCTACCTTCAAAATATTTCCCAAATCTAACTAGTAAAGATCTTCAACAACTTGCATCCCTGGTACAAGTTTCTGTCCTGAGTCACATGCTATCATGTGATTTAAATGTTCAAAGAAAAAAGATAAGGGTGGTTAGTGATGACTAGAACTATTGCAAAAGCATTTGACAGGCAATAAAGAAGGGTCAAAAATTCAAAGCAACGGCATAAAGAAATGAACTGATCTAGAAGGCAGATCCATCACAGAAAGGGAGGGAAATTTCAAAGAAAGAAGACTGGACCTACCACCCATTATCTTGGAAATAAGTAAGACCAAAGAGTGGCAAGGGAAAATACTTGATGCTTTTCAGAGAACAAAAAGTCTGTCTTCATTATGCAAATACATGTAATACACAGTAGTTTGAGAAACGCTAATGGAATTTTTTATTGCTTTTCTTTGTCAATTACAAATTGCTCATTCCTGAAGATGAAACTAAAATGAGCCATTGTGTAAATTACTTCCAAAACAAGCTAGTGGAAAATGTGTAAACCTGTAAGTGAGTAATATTAAATCCTTACACACTTTATAGGAACTTAAACTCTAGACACACACAATGTTTTATACCTACAATAACTGTTCTTTTTTTTTAACTTATTACATAAAATTACATATATTATAGTCCAAGCACCGTGGCTCATGCTTGTAATCCCAGCACTTTAGGAGGTCAAGGCAGGAGAATGGCTTAAGGCTAGGAGTTTCAGATCAGCCTGGGCAATAAGCAAGATCCTGTCTCTGCAAAAATAAATAAATAAATTAGCCAGCAGTGGCGGCACACACCTGTCGTCCTAGCTGCTTGGCAGGCTGAGGTGGGAAGATCACTTGAGTCCAGGACTTCAAGGCTACAGTGAGCTATGATGGTGCCCTTGCACTCCAGCCTAGGTGACAGAGCAAGATCCTATCTCTTAGAAAAAAAAATGTGACATTCCATGCACATGGATAAGAAGAATCAATATTGTGAAAATGGCCTTACTGCCCAAGGTAATTTATAGATTCAATGCCAACCCCATTAAGCTACTAATGACTTTCTTCACAGAATTGGAAAAAACTACTTTAAAGTTCATATGGAACCAAAAAAGAGCCCGCATTGCCAAGACAATCCTAAGCAAAAAGAACAAAGCTGGAGGCATCACACTACCTGACTTCAAACTATACTACAAGGCTACAGTAACCAAAACAGCATGGTACTGGTACCAAAACAGAGATATAGACCAATGGAACAGAACAGAGCCCTCAGAAAAAGTACCACACATCTACAACCGTCTGATCTTTGACAAACATGACAAAAACACGAAATGGGGAAAGGGTTCCCTATTTAATAAATGGTGCTGGGAAAACTGGCCAGCCACAAGTAGAAAACTGAACCTAGATCCCTTTCTTACACCTTATACAAAAATTAATTCAAGATAGATTATAGATTTAAATGTTAGACCTAAAACCATAAAAATCCTAGAAGAAAACCTATGCAATACCATTCAGGACATAGGCATGGGCAAGGACTTTGTGTGTAAAACACCAAAAGCAAGGGCAAGAAAAGTCAAAATTGACAAATGGGATCTAATTAAACTAAAGAGCTTCTGCACAGCAAAAGAAACTACCATCACAGTGAACAGGCAACCTACAGAATGGGAGAAAATTTTTGCAATCTACCCATATGACAAAAGGTTAATATCCAGAATCTACAAAGAACTTCAACAAATTTACAAGAGAAAAACCAAACAACCCCATCAAAAAGTGGGCAAAGGATATGAACAGATATTTCTCAAAAGAAGACATTCATACAGCCAACAGACACATGAAAAAATGCTCATCATCACTGGTCATCAGAGAAATGCAAATGAAAACCACAATGAGATACCATCTCACTCCAGTTAGAATGGCGATCATTAAAAAGTCAGGAAAAAACAAGTGCTGGAGAGGATGTGGAGAAATAGGAGCACTTTTACACTGTTGGTGGGACTTTAAACTAGTTCAACAATTGTGGAAGACAGTGTGGTGATTCCTCAAGGATCTAGAACTAGAAATACCATTTGACCAAGCCATCCCATTACTGGGTATATACCCGAAGGATTATAAATCATGCCACTATAAAGACACACGCACACATATGTTTATTGCAGCACTATTCACAATAGCAAAGACTTGGAACCAACCCAAATGTCCATCAGTGACAGACTGGACTAAGAAAATGTGGCACATATACACCATGGAATACTATGCAGTCATAAAAAAGGATGAGTTCATGTCCTTTGTATGGACATGATGCAGCTGGAAACCATCATTCTCAGCAAACTATTGCAAGAACAGAAAACCAAACACTGCATGTTCTCACTCATAGGTGGGAATTGAACAATGAGAACACTTGGACACAGGAAGGGGAACATCACACACCAGGGCTTGTTGTGGGGTTGGGGGAGCAGGGAGGGATAGCATTAGGAGATATACCTAATGTAAATGATGAGTTAATGGGTGCCGCACACCAACATGGCACATGTGTACATGTGTAACAAACCTGCACATTGTGCACATGTACCCTAGAACATAAAGTATAATTAAAAAAAGAGAGAGAGAGCTAAAGAAGAAAGAAAGAAAGAAAGAAAGAAAGAAAGAAAGAAAGAAAGAAAGAAAGAAAGAAAGAAAGAAAGAAAGAGAGAAGGAAAGAAAGAAAGGAAGGAAGGAAGAAAGGAAGAAAGAAAGGAAGGAAAGAAAAGAAAGAAAGAAAGGCAGTGTAAAACTGCTAAATTACATGCAAGTTTCCCTGACCTGCCCTGTGGAATTCACCATTTCTAAGAAGTCAGAGCTTCTGTTTTACACTTGACTCAAGTCTTTTTTTCACATAACCAAATTATTGAACAATTACTTTACACAGAACATTTAGATTTTAAGAAAAGGTCAAGAATTATTGCTCTTGGAGATTTCTGTTAACTTTGTTATTTTTCCCTTTTGATATTGAAGCAATAAAGCAGAATTTGTGATTATATTAATAAAATTAAATATAAAGAGAAAAAATGTGTTATTGAAGGTATAGCTATAAACATAAGAAGAAAATACAAATCAAGACAAAACAGCCACTGTAAACGTTTTGATTTATAATATTCCAGATTTTTTTCTACTAAGTAAATATATGTTTATAAAAAATTGTACTTATTACTGCTTAATAGCCTGCTTTGTTGATGAAATAATTTTTTCATGAATATTTATCAATGTAATTATATTATTGTCTCTTTTAAGCTATTAGCATAATAACATAAATAACAGATTATTAAAAATTAAATGATTTTACAGTCTAAAAGTTAAAGGAAAAACAAAATTCAATTTAGTCATGACATATTAGTATTTTAATTTGAGGTTGGATTGATTTGCTAGTATTTTCCTTATAATTGTAGGTTTCTTGTTGTGGGATATTTGTCAAGTTTTGATTTCAGGACTATGCTAATTTATAACATAAACTAGGATATTGTGCATAAATTGGACTTGTTTTCTCTTTTAAGCTATTAGCATAATAACACAAATAACAGATTATTAAAAATTAAATGATTTTACAGTCTAAAAATTAAAGGAAAAACAAAATTCAACTTAGTCATGTCATGTTAGTATTTTAATTTGAGACTGGATTGATTTGCTAATATTCCTTAAAATTGTAGGTTTCTTGTTGTGGGACATTTGTCAAGTTTTGATTTCAGGACTATGCTAATTATAAAATAAACTACGATATTATACATAAATTGGAATTGTTTTTCAAATTATCTATGGTGAAATCCTTTATCTCAATTTCCTATCCATAGTGCACTGCTATTTTGGTTAAAACAAAGCAAAAAGAAATTACTAGAAAAATAAAACAAGAGTTCAAACACAATCAAATAGAAGCTTAATTTCTTTATGAATGGATTCAATAGGCATGAAATTGCTCTACCAAATTGCTGTAAAAGTTTCTAAATGCTGACTATTATTGCCATATTTATCTTGACCACGTAACAAATAGTTGATGACCACCGGCAGCCCATGGACCACATTTTGAATAGCCCTGGTTGAAAGAAGAGCCTTATTCTTTTTAGAGATTCACATTCATCAGCAAAATTGCTGTTAAAATGTTACCATATTATATGCACTTTGATTTATTTACAAATCATATCTCTAATTAAAATTATTTTAACAATATTCTGGATGCTTAGATTTTCAGTGCCCAGCATCCTGAAGACCTCATCCTTTTATTAGTTAATTCACAGGTACAATAGACAATTAAAATAAGGTTTGCTCTTGCTGATACTGTGTATGATCTCTATTTTCCAGTAACATTCCTGATCATTTAAAATTATTCAGCCAATGTTTTTAATATCTGATGAGGTCATCGCTGTGTCTGACTCATAATGTGATTGATGAAATCTTTTCTTTGAACAATCAATAGAAAAAGCATCATTTAATAGTGCTCTCTCTTCAATCTGTGGCTTCTCTTCAGGAATATAATCATGCCATTTGTCCATTTTGGGAGGATTCCTTTAATGACAACTGTATGGTAGAACTCACAAAGTTGCAAATTGCAGTGCAGTGTATAAGAGTAAACACACTGTTGAGGGGACCAGGTGGCACCCATACTTTCTTTCAAGAATATCTGTGGGGCCATGCATGTGCATTGGCCAACTGACATAAGAATTCAGAAAAGGAGCCAGGTCAATCAGTTAAACAAATGCTATTACAGTGAAATTGAAATTTCTTTCCTTTATTAAGAAAAATAAAGTTCTATTTTTTAATCCATCCCAAATGGATTTCTTATGAAAACCTCATATTTAGAAAGACGATGGCTTTAGAACAGGTTTCTCAAAGGACAGTATGGTTCTCCAAGCATCAGTTTGTTTAAAATTCAGATTCCCAGATCGCATCCCATAGCTACTGTATCAAAGTCCCAAATAGAAGATGGGAAGAAGAGAGGAGAAAGGAGTCCATGTGTTTAATAAACTCACCAAGTGATTCTTGTGCATGCATATATATATACATATATTGGTGGGGGGTAGGGGTGGGACAGAGTCTTGCTCTGTTGCCCAGGCTGGAGTGCAGTAGCATGATCTCAGCTCACTGCAAACTCCATTTCCCAGGTTCAAGTGATTCTCGTCCCTCGGCCTCCCGGGTAGCTGAGACTACAGATGCATGCTACCGCACCTGGCTAATTTTTGTATTTTCAGTAGAGATGGGTTTTGCCATGTTGGCCAGGCTGGTATTGAACTCCTGAACTCAAGTGATCCACCTGCCTTGGCCTCCCAAAGTTCTGGGATTACAGCCGTAAGCCACTGTGCCCAGCCAATATTTTGAAAACCAATACTTCAGAGCAATTTTAAAAATAATCATAGGCATTATGTATAATTCTCAAAGACATCTTGCATAAAACTGGGCACCTTTATTGTGAAGCAGTTTCATACTTTCTCATCTTTTTCAGCTTTTTTTCCTATCATTTGAATTAGCCTATTCTTTTTCCTGTTTCTTCTTGAGTCAATTTTAGTATTTTTTGCTCTCCTAGAATATCATAATTTTAGTTGGCTTTTAATACAATTATTGTAAAAATTATATTTAGAAAATAATTTAATATCCTTTTCTTTTCCTTACCTGTCTGATTATGTATGTCCCTATATAGAGATACAAACTGCTAGCGATATCTTTAGTTTAAGTAAAAATGCGAGAACAGATATTTAAAATGTATTTAGCTTGAACACAAAGAGAATGCAAACTGTTAGAAATATCTTTAAGAGGAATTCGAGAAGAGAGGTTTAAAATTTATTTAGCTCAAACACAAAGAAAAACAAAGACAGTCAAGTTTTTGAAGTCCACATAAAAGATGATAGTTTTTGAAAGCTGTTAGTTGATAAGAGCCAAGATTTTTGAAAGAATAATTTCTGAAAATCAAAAGGCAAAGATTTGAAAGATAAAGGTATAAAGTTAGCCTGCAAATAAAAAATTAAGAGTGCAGTTTTCCAGGGAGTCCATGGGATGATAAAGAACCTGACAAGAACGGAGGTCAGGGTGACCTTCTGTGTGGCTCAGAGGGATCACACAGAGAAGAGCAGAGATCATACTTGGAAAGAACTCAATCTCTGCCCCGAAGAAGACCATTATGGCCAGCCCAAGGGCAGTCAACAGGCCACAGAGCTAAGCCATGCTGAAGGCTGTCTGTCACGTTCAGTAGAGTGCTGCACACTGTCCTGCCAAAGACAAGTGCTAGCGTTGCTTCTCATTGTCCCCTGTGAAGGTTCTTCCTCTGATCTCTGCTTATACCTCACCCCATGAGCACCCAGTAGAAATGTCACCTGTGTGCATCCTGATGTTTCAGTCAGCCCATCTCAACTCTACTATAAATCTTTATCAATAACCCAGCACTTTTTAAGGCCGTATAAGAAAGGGTAGAACCGTGGACACTTGAAGGGACCAGGTAGTGCAGAAGGAACCAGCAGTTCAACTTGGGTGGTTTCGGAAAAAAACAAAACAAAACAACCAAACAGTTCAAAACTTCACTTGGAGCCAGGACAGTGGAAATAGCCACAGCTGTACCATTAGTGTCAGTATTCTTAGCAGAACCTACCTCCCTTAGGCTTCAACTTCTTTTACTGGAAAATTGCAACCAGTCGTTAACTGATCTCCCTGAATCTGTTCCCTCGACCCTCCAGTCTTTTCTGTACATTGCTTGCAACAATTACCTTCCAAAAAATCAGATGTGGTCATGTTGCTCCTCTAGAAATTTTCATTACCCTATTGTTACATACAAGAGGAAGGTCAAACTCAAGAGCATTAACTGTACTGCCCTTCAAAACCAAATCCCAGTCAAAATTTTAGCCTCATCCTATGCTGGTGTTTAAACTTGTATTTCAGCCATTCCAAACAGGGGAGAGTTTTTTCATATGATCAAATGTTCACTTACTGGTTCTTCCTCCTAGATTATCATGAACTTGGTTCTCTGCCCAGCAAACTCCTTCCCATCTCAACCTCTTCTCATGACCCTACAAAAATTATATCCTTTCCCTGTCATTTACCGTGGTGCTTCATTCAGACTCATCTAAAGGCATCTGTCAGATTCTTTTATCATGATTTGCTCCTGTCTCTCTCTCACCACTGGACTGACAACTCGAGAGCAGTGACTTCCTTTCACTTGCTCCTAGGAGCTACCCTATAAATGTTTGTTGAATGACTTAGTCCACAATGAGTGACACAGCTGACTAATACGAAACTAAAATGACCTTTGTTCACACAACAAACTACATTATTTTGTTGTTATTATTCTCATCCAGTTATTTTCTTGTACTTAGAAGTTTATTTTATTTGTTCATCATGCATCATGCATCATCATGCATCATTGGATGCATCATGCATCATGCATCCAATCATTCCAGCCTGACAAGATAGTTTTCTTTATCACCTTATAATTTTGAGTCTGTTATTCAAGGAATAACGTTTTCTCTTTCAGCTGCATCTTCAGCAACATTTATTATTGTGCTATCAATTCCTCATCCAAGTTATAAATAACAGTTCTGGACAGAGTATTTTACGTGACATTTATCTTATCTTCTCTAGGATTACTCTTATTTCTTCTTTTCTTTTGTCAACTGGATTGTGAACTCCTCAAGACAGACATCATAGATCTCTCATGTTTATATTTTTTTAACTTTCTTGATTTTGGTAAATGCTACAGAATATCCAATGTCCCTTGATAGTGGTGGCAGAAAGTTGATTCTGGATTCAGATGACCTAGGATAAGATCACAGTTCCCCGCCTGGATGTCAACTTAGACAAGTTCTTCAAACCCTTCAAGCTATTGATATAGCATTTTCTCATATACAAAATGGGGAAAATAGTAGTACTTACATCATATAACTGTCTTGAGTGAATAAAACAGATAATGTATATAGAACATTTAATACTATACTTAATGCAGAGTAAATGTTTATAATCATAGAGATTATTAGAGGTGTTAGTGGAACAAAATAAATAATGGAAATATCAATGTCATCAAATCTGCTAATTTATTCATCAGTGTCTACTTTGTTAGGGCTGACATTACAAAGTACCACAGTCTGGATAGCTTCAGCAACAGAAACCTATTTTCTCACAATTCTGGAGGCCAGATGTCCAATATCAAGGTGTCAGCAGGGTTGGTTTTGTTTCAAGACCTTTATTCTTGGTTAGTAGATGGTCATCTTTTCCTTGCATCTTCATGTGGTCTTTCCTCTGTACATGTCTGCGTCCTACTCTCATCTACTTATAAAGGCACCAGTTTTATTGGATTAGAGCCCACCCCAATGAACTCCATTAACCTTAGTTATCACTTTAAAGACTCAATCTTGAAATACAGTCACATTCTTAAGCACTGAGGTTTAGGATACCAAACATGGTTTTTTTGGGATGAAACATGATTCAGATTATGACAATCCGCAATAGATGTCACACCTATTATAAGTAACAGCTAAGTAGCCATGACCAATTGTATAACCAATAACAACTTCCTGGCTCTTCTTTTGTTTCTTTGTTTTTTGAGATGGGGTCTTGCTCTGTCACCTGGTTGGAGTGCAGTGGCACGATTTGGCTCCCTGCAGCCATGATCTCCTGGGCTCAAGCGGTCCTCCCGCCTCGGCCTCCAGAGTAACTGGGACTACAGGTGTGTGCCGCCACACCTGGCTAATTTTTTAATTTTTTGTATTTTTTGTAGAGACAGGGTTTCCTCGTGTTACTTAGGCTGGTCTCAAACTCCTGGCCTAAAACAATCCAGCGGCTCTGGCCTCCCAAAGGTCTGGGATTACAAGCGTGAGCCACGATGCCTGGCCACTTGCTCTTCTTTTAAAAGGATTATATGTCCCCAACTTCTGCAATTTGACTGGCAGTGCTTCCAGTGGAAGGGATAAATATTCATGCCCTATTGCCGTCAGGCTCAGCCATGTGACTTGATTTGATCCATGCAAAGTGAGTGTGTGTGCAAACTCCACTACCAAGCAGAAGTTTTAAGAGCCATTGATTGTTTTCTTTAGCTATCTGACTCTTTTCCCTCTGCCACAAGGACCATATATATCTCTCAAATAATGGCTGCTCCTTAAGCCTAGTGCCCAGAATGAGCACTTTTCAACATTCAATGAGACCTATTGGGCGGAGCTGCCTAGATAAGAAGCTGCTGCTAATTCACAAAGTCAAGTGACAAGTATATAGTTTTGGTTAAGTCTGGGATTTGGAGGGATTATTACTGCACTAAAGCTGCCTAATGTGATAACCAGCAATGTATTATCCACAGATGCATATATAGCTCATTCCTTTTCCTTAAATTAATAGAAGTCATAGAAACCTGATATGCCATTGATAAGGTAATTCTAATAAACCCACACTGCAAAAGAGGATCAGGGTTTCAAAAATTTCATGAGGGATCAAAGACTTATTTATTGGATATTGGACATTGGACATTCTTAGTACTTTTCCCATTTATATTATATATAAGAACATGGGAGCTTCCCTCATGTGTAAATTTTCTCTCTAATAAAAAGAATTGCAGATTTTGCAGGCCGAATGGCAGCTTTTCAGCCCTGCTTTCCTTGTTCTAGAGAGAAACATTCTTCTGTTCTTGGAGAATCACAATGGATACAGGAAATCGGAACCGTCTGCTCTCACTTGGCAAACACAAATGCTCTGTAATGCGGTAGCACTTCACTCACATCAGTATCAAATTTACCAAAACACATGCTAGGTTCACAACTCAATTAAAGAACCATTCTTCAACTTTCTCTTATTTCCCAGTTTCTAAGTGAATGTGACAACTGAGTCAAAATGTAAGGAATCAGCAAGATTTGAGCTGGTCAAACAGGAGAAAGACATTTAAGGCAGATGGTGCAGTTTAAACAGAGGCATGAAGTGTGTTGGAATATAAGCAGTTGAGGGTGGTTGGAGCAGAGGGTAGAGGAGTGGCTACAGATAGGGCTGACAACTTAGCTGGAGCACCATTCTTGGAGGCCAGTGTCCTTGATTCTACCTACACTGGAGCACAACTCAACAAACAATGGGTAAACACTTTTAAGTTTTATGGATCATAAATTTATATGTTTCTGCCTGATTTAAAAATGATTCCTCCATTATAAATACATCGTTTTGCATAGCAGTTAAAAACATAGGCATTTTCAGCTGACAGCTGAATTCCACACTTCTCCATTGGTGTGCCCTACTGAACCTGGGTACATTGATTAACCTACATGAGGCTCAGTTGCTTCTTCTGAATAATGGTGGTAATAGTGATCATCAGCCTTGTATAATGAGGATCATTGGCTATAAAGATGCATGTAAACTCTTGGCAAAATACCAGAGTCAAAAGTAAAACTCCAGAAATGGTGCTTTCTGAAACTGTTGTTATCACCATTGTTCAGAAATGAAAGCTTAGTTATGTGCCCCTATGAGGTTTGACCACCTATACCCCTTAGTCATTCTCTAACATTCTAA
Organism: Theropithecus gelada; assembly: GCF_003255815.1. NCBI lineage: Eukaryota > Metazoa > Chordata > Mammalia > Primates > Cercopithecidae > Theropithecus > Theropithecus gelada. The sequence continues at coordinate 74,977,835 of NC_037670.1, forward strand.
ATAGTTCTTCTTATCTGTCCTAAAAGGTGCTTAAGACAAAGTCAGTAAGAGATATGACAATTCCTTGATTGATGTGGACTAAATGGAGAGCCATAGTTATGCCTCTCAGTGCCTGTCTCAACTCAAACAGGGCTAAGCTCACACAGTTCAAAGGCAGCTCAACTGAAGGCCTGACTTATCAGAGTGACCACACCAGATACGACCATGGAGCAAGAAAGAAAGAGAATGTCCCTGGTGACTCCTTTTCTGGAGATTCTCTGGGAAATCAGTCTTTTTGGCCACTATCAAGGCTTGGGGGCAGCTTGGATTGAAAACTGTGGCACTGCGTTAGTAGGCAACTTTCCTCCATGAAAATATTATTTTTCTTTCCTTTATTGAATTACTGACTTCATTATTGTGAGATTTATTTGGGAGAGGAAATTTCTGCCTTCCTTGAATTAAAATCTGTGGTTAGGCAGTGGTTCTTTTGTACGTATGACGTTTGGTAGGGTTCTGAAGAAAGGAAGGGATGAAGGAAAAGAAAATGATGAGGATAAAACCACCAGTTGGCTTATTTCTTCTTAAATATTTTCTAGTTTAGTTTCAGATAAAAGCATTTGATCACTGGGTCTTTAAAACAATATTGTACTGTGAGAACTTTGGGAGAGTGTTGTCTTAGAAATGAGGAATGGCATGATCCAGAATAATTTTTCCCTTTTCCCACAAAAATTAAAACATGAGCACAGGGCTTAAATGAACAGTAAACACTGGTACTTTTTTGCACTATTTCCCCAAAATCTAACCAGAAAAGCTACTTCTCTTATCAATCACATAATCTTAATGAATTATATTGACCTAGTTTATGATATGGAATATCAGTTGGAGGGTCCTAGCTGCTTTTTTATTGCTGACGGGTTGAGTGTTCCCCTTAAATAACACATTTCTGTTGGGTGATACTGACTATTCTAGATAATGCTGTTTTAAATAAATGAATTACAGCAATCAGTTCTCTCTCTCTCTCTCTCTCTTTCTCTCACTCTCCCCTCTATCTCCTCCATTTTCCTCTCTGTCTGTCTCTTCTTCTTCTTTCCTTCTGTCCTCTTTTTTGAGTTCTTTTGTTTATCTTCCATTCATTCATTTAATCTACATTTACTAGCACTTAAAGAAGCTTGGAGAACAGAACAGGGAAGACTTGGAAAGAATCATAATTCAGAAAGATACAGCAGCCCCTCATCAATCATAAAGGTCAGATTTCTCGAAACACTCAAGGGAAAAATATTAAGTTCTTAAAGGCATAAATCACATGGGTGTTTTTAACTAACATGCAGACCTTTTAAACTGCCTGTTTTTATTACTTACAATAACCAAAATAGAATGTCCTCTGCTTTTCCTATTTTCAAACTTCAAGTTCATGACTACTTCTGACTGGGTTCACTAAGTTTCCAGAGACACAGAGTGGCTTGAATGTTGGTGTGAAGGATGAGAAAAAAATTATTTTAATAACTAGTTAACTTGATTTTGCTTATGAGGCAAATACATTGATATACATCTCTGCCTAATTTTTAGGGTATAGCATAATGTTGATGACAAGTGGAGAATTTACCTGTTCATCACTGAAACTCCAGAAGAAGTGAGATGCTCAGCTCAGAGTGTGTGTGTTTGCCAGGTGCTCCTTCTCACATGGCTTTGAGGGAGGTGTGAGATGACTTAGAAATATGCTTCTGCCAAGGAGACAGTGAATGCTCAGACTGGATGGAGTATATTTCCTAAAAAAAAATACCTGCAGAGTTGGGCTAAAGGAAAGATATGTGTTTACATCCATTTTGGTGTATTACTACCCTAGTAACAATAAATTATTTTAAGTTTATGTTCTGTTAAAAAAAATCATACTGGGAGTCAGCTGTCATGGAAACAACTGACTTAATTAGCAAAATACCTTAATAAATCACTTGAGATTAGCAGCTGAGTCACTGAGAGCATCAGTTAGAAAAGAACAGGACATTAAAGAAAGAGCTCAATGCTCTCGATTAGAAAACCACAGGAATATGGGAACAAGAGAGAGGAGAAAAGAAATAAGAGATTTTTTAAAGAGATGGCCAAGTCATATGCCTACAATTTCCATGAGAATCTTTGGAAATTTTTATGTCCAATCATAGGGTGCATTCTGTGCTTCCTATAAGCTCCTTCTATCTGCCTAAAATTGCAGTAAAGACCTTGAGTAATTTGTTTCTTTGTAAAAATAATAGAAAGGGGTTGGATCTATGTCTAATCAGTGTCAAGATGTGAATAACAAAAAACAACAGCAAGCATGGGGCATGGAATGATTCACCAGTATGTGGAAGTCACGGCTGGAGTTTACTGTGAGGATGTAAACCTCCACAAGAACTCACAGTGCATGGGTAATGGGGGCAAAATTCTGGGCAGTAAGGAAAAAAAATCCAGAAGTAGAGATACATTTATTGGAATTACCCAATAAAGAAACTCACTGTTGGGGAGTGATTACTGTATATTCCTAATGGAGCTTTGCACAAAACCTTTTGGAGTCCCCAAGGATAGAATGACTAACTGAGTTGAACAGAAAGGAATTCGCCCTATGTATGAGAATTTGGTTGAATGACCACTTGCTCAATGTAGTCCGTTAATGATGACTAGAGCAGATAGTTCTTGCTAGACAAAATTTCCTTCAAATTCCTCAGTATAACATTCCTGCTAGGGGGATAAGTACAACCTGCTTATGAGAGCCATTGTTGGAGTGCCCAAAGGCTGTTCTCTAATTGGATTCTCCTCTCCATGTCCTCTCTAAAATCTCCCCTGTCCTACAGGGCTTCTGTGTTGGAGCATCTGAGTATCAGCCAGGTAGACAAATATGAGGAGTTTGCTTTCCGTTAGGGTCATAAAGCATTCAAGGACCTGAAATAAGTCCAGGAAGACCACCCTTTGGTGTTCCAGGAGGCAAATCCTTAATTAGTATTGAGTTAGAGCCAGTAAAAAATAAGTTCCCATATCCAAGAGCATAAGCTGAGCCAAATCAGGAAGAGAAACCGAGACTAGAAGGAAAAAAAAATTGTAATAAGATGGAAGAAATTTAGGGGATAGGGCAGAGGAGATTGTCTCAGTTGAACTGATGGGTCCCTGGCTTATATGTATTTGCTGTCAGCCATTTGGTTTGGGTTTCTAGCTGTGTTGGCTCAACTTAAACGTGCAGATTCAATACAAGTTGTGCAAAGGAAAAGCACAGAGAACTCAATGGTAGCTGAGTCCTCATGAGAGTGACAGAACCCAGAATGACACAAAAGTTCTGGTTAATTCCCCAAATCAATGACCAAGGCTTTGGAATTACCCAACAAAGAAACTCACTGTTGGGGAGTGATTACTGTATGTTCCTAATGGAGCTTTGTGGTATAGTTGAAAGAACATCAAATTAAAAGGAAAGCAAGAATGATTGATTCCAAACTTGTTGAAAAAACTACTAGTTTTTTGTCTGTTTGTTTGTTTATCTTTAGTTCAGGAGACCCGCTTCGTGGATCTGAGCCTATATAAATTAAAATTAAAAAAAAAATACCTACTTTGCCAGGCTGTCTGTAAGGATTAAATAAACTATGCCTGTGAACGTAAATTAATTAATTCTTTCTTTCTTTCTTTCTTTCTTTCTTTCTTTCTTTCTTTCTTTCTTTCTTTCTTTCTTTTCTTTCTTTCTTTCTTTCTTTCTTTCTTTCTTTCTTTCTTTCTTTCTTTCTTTCTTCCTTTCTTTCTCTCTCTCTCTCTCTCTCTCTATCCTTCCTCTTTATCTTCCACAGTAGATACCTGAGAAGCATTTCTACCTGAGAATCAGATGCACCAAGACTTTTACTGCAGTCTGATTTTCAGACATTGCCCCAGTGACCTTCAAGTGCATTAATCTGTTGGTTTCCTTTCATGCCTTCTGAGCTTGGGGGATACTCTATGCCCACATTGATGTCAAAGAGGGTGATTGGAGCCCTGAGTCCAGGTGCATTGGGAAAGATAAGTGGAAACCTCAGCAAACTCAAAGCATGTGTTTTGTGTATCAGGGGAGCACACAAGGGCAGACTATCTGTCAACAGTTTCCAGTGATGAGCAGGGAGGCCTTGCTGCCAGCACCCCACCAGTCACTGCTCACACCTCCTCAGAGGTGACTTATTCCCTTCTTCCCTATAGCAAATTTGTCTTAATAGCTAAAATGATACCAGTTTGGGAATATCCTCTCAAAAGCAGTTACCCATAGAGTTACAAAACCAGGCTTAAGCAGACCATATACATATTCATAAATATTCCTGTGACCAAAATTGACCAAAATTGTGCATTGTTTTTTTTTTTGTAAGCAGATGAAAAAAGCAACTACAACCCAGGAAAAAGGTTTTGAAGGCATCTACAAGAAGATGGTAGCTGAAACCATGCAACAGGATGAGATCACTCAGGGAGACAGTGGAAAGCAATATTTAAGGAGCAGACAGAGAAAAAGGAGATTGAAAAAGCATAGCCAGAGTAGTGGGAGTATACCCAGAACAAAGTGGTATCTCTGAAGAATCAAGGCTAAAAATGTCAAGATGGCAGAGGGCTAGCAGGCTGAGAGTATAGATTGACATGCAGGTTGAGGAAGATGGAAAACCCTTTCCATGTGTCCCATTTCTCTTAGGATAAGTTCCTGTATTTCTCAAAATGCCCAAATGTCTTTCAACCTCATCTCACATTGTGCTCATTCTCCCACTTCCAAGTCTCTGTTCCCATATCACTGGCTTTCTTATAGTTTCCCCAATGTGCCATGTTTCCTCCTATCACAGAGCCTTTGTACATGCTGTTCCTCTGCCTGAAATACTCATTGCTTTAGATGCGCTTTAATTCATTTTTCCATACTCAGATAAGCATCATTTCCTCAGTAAAGCCTTCCCTGGTCAATTCAGGTCAAGAAAAATTCTTTAATTTTATAGAATCATGCTTCTTTCTATCTTAGCACTATTCCCAATTTATAATTATGCATGTGTATGTGTTTTTTGGTACACATGTCTCAGCCACTGGATTGTAAACTTTATTAGAATGAGACTTGAGAAATTCTTAGCACAGCAAGATTTTAACCAAACAGCAATGGTTACCAACTGGTATAAAGTTAGATGTAGAAAGATACTTCCTGTACTTTTTTCCTATTAGTACGTGCCTAAACAACCCCATCATAATTGCCTTGGTGTTTCTCCATGATTTGGCACTGAAGACATACCATGGCCCATCTCAAGCCTACAAGCTTGCTGATTAGGTTGGTATAGGATAAACCATAAAGTAGATTTTACGGTCACTAGTTCTTAGTCTTTGGAAGGGTCACAAGCCCCTTTAAGAACCTGATGAAAACTGGATTATTTTATGAGTTGAATTGTTTCCCCTCAAAGGAAACATTGGAGTTCAAACCCCAGTACCTATGAATGTGACCTTATTTGGAAACAGAATCTCTGCAGATCATTAAGTTAAATGTGGTCGTTTGGTTGGGACCTAATCCAAAATAACTGATGTCCTTATATAAGGGGGAAATTTGGACACAGAGACCAAATTTGGATGCAAGGAGACAACCATCTATAAGCCAAGGATGTCTGGCACTATCAGAAGCTAGGAGAGAAGCCTGGAATAGATTCTTCCTCAGTTCTCAGAAGGACCAGCCCTGCCCACACCTTGATTTCAGACTTCTAGCCCCCAGAACTGTGTGGCAATATGTTTCTGTTGCTTAAGCCACTCAGTTTGTGGTACTTTGTTAAAGCAGACCCAGGAAGCTAACAGAGACACTTTCTCTAGAAATAAAATTCCTTGAAGACATACCCGACTTTGCATGCAATTTCCAGGTGTTTACAGATCCACTGATGACCAAGTTAACCATTTTATAGTATCAAAGATGCTATAAAATTCCTAAGCCAAAATCCCCCAGGATAAAGGCAAAGGAAAGAAGAAAACTGGCATCAGCATCTATTTGTTACATGTTTGGCCCTTGCCTAGGCACTTGGCATATATTACTTCACAAATTCTCAAAACCACTCTATGAAATAAAGGGAAATAGAGACCCAGAGAGATCAAACATCCTGAAGAAATCAACACATCTAGAGAGTTACTGTGCTGGAAACAAGGCCTGCGTTTTCTTTTCCCCTGAAACTAGTGCTTTTTTCATTCTTGCCCTGCCTCTGAGCATGAGTGACCTGTGAGAGCCAAAGCACAAGATATGTGGCTTCCTGGATTGTGAGGTTACAGTGAGACCAGGGTTATGTGTGTGTCAGTGGCTTCAAGGGAAATCGGAGAAGAGTTTTTTTAAAGTTAAGAATGAAAAAAAAGACCCTTCCTTTTGACTGCTCTGCATTATTTTTTGGCATTATTATAACTTCTTTGGAACACTCTAAGGATTTTGGCATATAAGAATTTTTGTTCTTGCTAGGCAAGTATGGAGATAACAGTCTTAAGTCAAACTGATAAGTCAAACTGATGATGCCAATTATCAGCAAGAACTTTAAATTAGGATTTTCTGAGACAGAGGTAGGATAGTGGGGGAAATGTGACAGCAAAGCAAAAGAAATTCAAGTTTTTATTCATCCAAAGATATTTATTGATCACCCATTTGGAGGCAGGCTCCATGCTCTGTAGACAAAGTCTGGCCACATAGAGCCTTGTGTCTAGTGGGGAGACCAACAGCTCCATCAGTCAATACAATAAAGTAAAATGTTTGATAAGCAAAGAACAATGTACTACATAGCAGATGATATGAGTAACTACCCATTTCTTGTTGGGGAGAACACTGGACCTAAGTTTACCCTGAAGTCTGAATAGTGGTTGTCCTGGACAGGCAGATAGGAAAGAGGTAGTTCCAGGCAGAGAAAACATATGCAAAAGTGCTGAAGTGACAGAATATAATACACTTGAAGACATGAACACAACTCATCATAGACTAAATGCAGAATGAGAATGGAGCAAAAAATAATAGTAATTACAGTAGAGAGGTATGCAGGGGCTGGATTCTGCAGGGTCTTGCCTGCATCTGTGATGGAGATTGTATTTCCTTCAGAGAACAGAGGGATGCCATTAGAGATTTGCACCATCCTGAAGAGAAGGCTACTGGCTGTGGGAATCAGGCAAGTCATTGAATCTCTCTGAGTCTCAGTTGTCTCATAATACAGGATAATAAGGGCCATTGTGAAGAATAAAGGGGTCATTTCACACAGTACTCTCAGAACAGTGCCCCAGGAAACATGAGCCCTCATATTAGAACAGTGACACAGGCAAGCCCTGCTGGAGCCCTGCCTTCATCAGACGCAGTAGTCATACCTTTCATTTCACCTGCTCTCCTTAGAACCACTCCCCAGTGGCAAGTGTGGCAGCAATGCCCTGTGCATAGTGTCTCTGGATCATTTAGAAGTTTCAACAGGTTGGTCCTATTCCACATGGGTTTTCCTGCCACCGTCTTCAGGCAAAGTCTGCAAGCCTCTAAGTCTACTAGGCTGTAGGCAATGCATTGGGGCAGGGCAGCGGGCAGAGCCCAGGGCACTGGGCATTCAAAGGTGAGTTGTTGGACAGTGGCCGGCCTTGAAGCCCTACATTCCATTTGAGCTTAGACTCACCAAGGCTAATCTCCTTTGTGGGTTGTCAGGGGCTGGCAGAGACTCACTCTGGAAGCATGCACGCATCTGCCTCTTGATGCCCCATAGTTTTGTTTGTTTGTTTGTTTTGTTTTGCAGCTTTTGAAAAGCTTGAAAAGTTTTTGAGTTTGGTTCACTGAGGCCTGGGGATGGTAATATTTAAAATATCACCATGTCTCTCTGCTATAGACAAATTCTGGAAAATTCAGTTCAGTTAAGAGCTTCCTTCTTGTCTCTTTTAGGTGCAATTTTGATTCAGTCAAAATGTGTATGCATGTGAGTGACAACTCTTCCAAACACAGCATGCCCCAGGACACAAGGGATATTTTCACTTTCAGGCACAATGCCTTTAAGGATGGGATAGAACACATAGATGTATGGGACCAGAGAATGCACACCCTCTTTGTTCTGAAGATGGCTTCTCATAAGGACAGAAACTCACATGTGCTGAGTACACATGCTCAGGGGACTGTTGTAGTTGTTTGTGTACACATATTATCATTTTACTTTATGAAGTCTGTGATGTAATTATTAGGATCCTTGATTATACATGGATGAAAAATTGGATTCAAAAACATCTATAGATTGGGTTAGAATTTCACAGGAGTCCTTTGATGTGAAGCCTGTGGTTTCCCAGTATTGCATTGCAGCTCAGCAGCATGGCTTTAAGCCCACAGTTTGGTACAGTGGTTAGAGACTGACCAGCGTAAATCCCAGCTGTATTACTTCCTGGCTGACATTGGACATGCTACTTAATCTCTCTGTGCTTCAGATTTCTCAACTATAAAATGAAAAATAAAATAGGACTGTTATGAATTAAAAGAATTAATACTTGTCAAATACTTAGGACAGTGCCTTGTGATTAGTTAGTGCTATAAACAAATTAGCCATTATTACTATCACTGGAAAGGGCACCAAAGCCCCAACTTCATCAGGGGAAAATAGGATATTGCCCAATGGCTGGGATAAAAGTAAATACATATATAACCACATAAGTACATAAAAAAGAAGGACACAAAGAAAATTCGATACCCAACCTCAACAGCTTTTTCCAAGAAACCTTCCCTAAAAAATAAAAAAAAGAAAACCTCGAGGTCGATACATGAGAAATGTTGGCTTTTAAAAATTGTTTCCCAGGCAGAGCTAATTCCTTTATTTGGATGTTTCACACTCTCCTTCTCTTTCCCCGCAAATTCATTAAGAACCGGAATGAACTGAATAATACCATCCTCATCCCATGATTATCATTATTATCGGCATCCTCAAAGTCCATCCAGGGACTCTTAGAGGAGCTTTACCATCATTAAAATCTTCAGCCTCAAAGTTTATCCTCAGCTACAACTGGGATAATGGAAAGATAGGGATTTAGTGACATTCCTTAACTGGGCTAAGCACCAAATCCTAAATTGTAGCTGTGGCTACAGTCCCAAAACTTTCTATGGATTCTCTCTTTTCAGGGTATGTTTGATTTATGAATTCAGTTCAGAAGCATATCTCTACTGATCTTTTACCTGTGCAAATAACTATGGGGAATTAAAAAAAAATGTTTAAGATGGAAACTTGCCCTTTAGGAAAAGAAAGTCTAACTGGAAAACCAAGGGCTGGTCTCACATTGAAAAGTAGTAAGTGATGTCAGAGTGTGGCTAGGATATTGGGATGGCACCAAAATCTCTGTCGCACATTAGCTGATATGTGCTTGAAATAATTAATAATTCTATCATAGTTTCATGTTTTTAATTCAAACTTTTTGCCCCCTCAAAAACCAAATGACTACTTGTCCTGCTCACCTTAGAAATACTTTCCTCTGGGCCAGTGGTTCTCCACCAGCATCAGCATCACCTGGGAGTTGTTTAGAAAGGTGAATTATCAGGCCTATCCCCAGGTCTACTGAATCTGAAACTCTGGGAGCGGTGGACCAACAAACTCTTCTATCAACTCTTCCAGGGGATTTCAAGTCATGGCACAGTTTGAGATCCACTGCTCTAAGAAGTGTACTCTAATCCACCATTCAAAATTGGACTAAAGGCTTGTGAGGGACACAATGTATTTTTGCCCAAGCATGTGCATTTTGAAGGAGTGAGAATCCAAAGATTTGGTGGCTGGTAAAGAGGAGACCCCTGACGTGGTTTGGCTCTGTGTTCCCACCCTAATCTCATCTCAATCTGTATTCCCCATGTGTCAAGGGGGACACTTAGTGGGAGGTGATTGGATCATGGGAATGGTTTCCCCCATGTCATTCTCATGATTGTGAGTGAGTTCTCACGAGAGCTGATGGTTTTAGAAGTGGCACTTCCCCCTTTGCTCGCTCACACTTTCTCTCCTGCCACCTTGTGAAGAAGGTGACTGCTTCCCCCTCTGCCATGATTGTGTGTTTCCTGAGGCCTCCCCAGCCATGCCGAACTGTGAGTCAACGAAACCTCTTCCTTTATAAATTACCCAGTCTCTGGTAGTATCTTTTTTTTTTTTTTTTTTTTTTTTGAGACGGAGTCTCGCGCTGTCGCCCAGGCTGGAGTGCAGTGGCGCAATCTCGGCTCACTTCTGGTAGTATCTTTATAGCAGTGTGAGAACAGACTAGTACAACCCCCGAAGTTTCAATAGCCCATCAGGTCGAATTCAAATCCTTGGATGGAAGATTAAAAATGGTTGGATAAAAGATTGCCCCAACTCTCAAAGATAATCTCAGGAAGGGCCAGTATTTTCTTTAAAAGATCAAGATATGTTTGCCTTTTTTTTTTTTTTTTTTTTTTTTTTTTGAGACGGAGTCTCGCTCTGTCGCCCAGGCTGGAGTACAGTGGCCGGATCTCAGCTCACTGCAAGCTCCGCCTCCCGGGTTTACGCCATTCTCCTGCCTCAGCCTCCCGAGTAGCTGGGACTACAGGCGCCCACCACCTCGCCCGGCTAGTTTTTTTTTTTTTTTTTTGTATTTTTTAGTAGAGACGGGGTTTCACCGGGTTAGCCAGGATGGTCTCAATCTCCTGACCTCGTGATCCGCCCATCTCGGCCTCCCAAAGTGCTGGGATTACAGGCTTGAGCCACCGCGCCCGGCCATGTTTGCCTATTTTTTAGTTTCACAGCCTTAATAAAATTATTGAGTGGTTTTACATTGTTTTTACATCTATCTCTTTAAAGCATTACAACTGATTTCAGTGCATGGTCTGAGTAAGTGTCCAGCTAGACTTTGTTTCTGAATGAAATAGATAATTTTAATTTTCCCAATACATTTTGGTAAGAAAATCCATCCCTTATATTGCCTAAGGATGCTTTGCTATGAAATGTTCAATTCATGTTTCTTTTTTAAGGCCATTGTGCTCAGTGGCTTGACTGTGAACTCTAGAGTCCATGCAGCTTTTTATGAACACTTTGTTTTGTACCTGGCATTTCACAGGGAGCATCCACAACTCTGCTTCCTTTTATTCTTCTAGTCTCAACTGTTCCTTTTTCTAGTGAACTTTGAAATTATTTTGTCAAATTGCAAAGGAAATCTTTCTGGGGTTGGAATTAGATATTTTAACCCCATATTAAGCTGAAAAAATAATATTTTTCATATATATCATATATTCATTATATAAAAATTATATAAAATATTTAGTAGATAGATTTAAAAACTGGTTTAAAAATCATTACATATTGCTGTGTATTTATAAAGTACATTTTTTAAAAATAGAGGTTTCACAAATTTCTTGTAAAGATTATTCCTGTCTGTTTTCCTAATGCTCGTGTAAGTATAATTTTTTGTTTTGGTTTTATTTCTAGCTATTTCTGGTATTTAGAAAACTATCTATTTTTAAAATATTTATCTTCAGGCCAGGTGTGGTAGTGCATGCCTATATTCCCATCACTTTGGGAGGCCGAGGCAGGTGGATCACAAGGTCAAGAGGTTGAGACCATCCTGGTCAACATGGTAAAACTCCATCTCTACTAAAAATACAAAAATTAGCTGGGTGTGGTGACATGAGCCTGTAGCCCCAGCTACTCAGGAGGCTGAGGCAGGAGAATGATTTGAACCCAGGAGGTGGAGGTTGCAGTGAGCCAAGATCGTGCCACTGGACTCCAGCCTGGTGACAGAGCAAGACTCCGTCTCAAAAAAAAAAAAAAAAAAAAAAAAAAAAATTATCTTCAAACATTTTTCTGTCTAAGCAGATGCTCAAGTGAATAAGAAGATGCCAGTTTCCCCAGAGGATGGACAAACATATTCAGTTTCATGAGTAGAGTGGGCTAGGGATGGCAGATCCACTGTCTGAAAACTGTGCACACCCAGTGAGACTTCCTTTACAGTCCATGGCTTAAAGGAAGGAGGATGAGATATATGCAGGAGTTAGTGGGAGAGCCAAGTCTTCATTAGTGCCTCTCAGTAAAAGTAGGAGATGACTGGTGGCTCTCTAAACATTGTCCTTGGTTTTGAGCCACGAAAACAGGAAAAATTCTGTTTGATATCCTATTACATAGCATCACAGACAGACACAAACATGCATATATAAACATTTTTCATAATTAATAGAAGTTTATTCATTGTTCTAGTAGCACGCACACTCACATTAGTTCACTAGACACTAGATTGAGAGGTTTCCTCCTGCCGCTGTTGTCTAGTTCTCTGAATATTATGTAAATTTAATCATGACCAAAACTCAACTGGATTTCCTCAAACTCCTCCTTCCTCCCTCACCTTCCACAGCTAATCCATCAACAAGTCCCACTTACTGCTTCCAAACATACCCTGACCCTGGTGCCTTTTCCCCACTCCCCTGCAGCCACCCCCATGCAAGGCACCATGCTTTCTCTCCCAAGCTGCTGCACTCCTGCTCACCGGTCCTCTCACCTTCTCTCTCACACCCCTACCATTCATTTCCACACAGCAAACAGGAGGATCTTAGAAAATACAAACCAGATTTTGTGACTCACCACTGAAAACCTTTCAACAACTTCCCATTGGCCTTAGAATGAAGTTTAGACTCATTGCTGTGGCCACTCCAGCATGTGAGGTCTGGCCCTCCCTTGTCTCTTTTGCCTCATCTGGATCCACTCTCTTTGAAAGTCTCAGTCACCAAGCTCCATCTGCTTGGCCTGTACAGTTCCTCAAACAAGATGAACTCCTTGCAGCCTCAGCCTTTGCTTTAACTGTTCCCTCTACCTAGAATGTGACCTATTGGATCTTCTCCTCACCAACTTCTTCCTGACATTGGAAACTCAGGTTAAAGGGCACCTCCTCAAAGAGGCTGTCCCCAACCATCCCCATCATAAGGAGCTATTTATTCACCCTATTCCCTCACCCTCTTTCCATTCTCTGGGTAGTTATTGTCACTCTCTGGCTTTTAAAATTCTCTGTGTGTCATCTGTCTCCTTCTCAGTAGAATGCAGGCTTCCTGAGGGCAGGACCTTGTCCTCGACTGTCTCCCCAGTGCCTAGAAGAGAGTCTTGCATGTAGGAGGGCCTCAGTAATGCTCAATAAATGAATGGATTCCTGATCATTTTGAACAAGCAATACTTCTTTAGTCTGAAAACTACAATCCTCAGATCTTCTTCTCTCTTTTGGGGATTTCATTAACTGTTCACCAGTGGCCCCATTGCCTCTCCTGTTTCACTCTTGGATGCTGCTGGAATTTGTATTATCTGACATTGATTCAAGGAAAGAGGTGCTGTTGAAGAGTAGTGGGATGAAAATTGAGGATAAAGGGGTGGCTTCAGCTGCCCCCAGTAGAACTCTCTCATTAAAAAAGATGACTGTTGGCTTTCTGATTGATGGGCCAGACTTTTGGCAGAAGTGGCAACAGTGCGTGGAAACATTGTCCTACCTTACTCCTGCTTGCCCTGGCACCTTTCAAAGCCTGGAAATGGAATGGTCATGACCTTACTGAGCCATGACACTTGATGGCCAGTTAGTGAAAATTCTTGCACAAGTTGGCAAACTGCTAATGGGTACTTCTTGTTTCCAGTGCCAAAAAATAACTTAATATATTGTGAGTTTACACCCTTTTTGTGCTTAAATGGAAGTGTGACCATGAAGTTCAGGGAAAGTTAAAGTTTCACCACAGCGTAAAAGCCCACAGGCCTTGCTGGCAATCCAACAAAGGTGATATTGAAACAGTTTTATTTTCAGCTCATATCATTCAAAATCAGCTTTAGAGAAATGTGTTTTAATGTATTCCCCAGTCTTTTCTTCACTTAGTCAACATGACTTCTATAAGTAATGCACAAATAGCATGCATCCAGTAAATAAAATCATAGTTGAAAATTATTATCAATTATCCTGTCAAGTCAAGGGCATTTGATATGGACTTCTGTCTTTTAATCTATGAGATGGGCATAATAAGAATAGTATCTAATTCAAGGATCGTTGTTGAAGTTGAATAAAATAATCAGTATAAAACTCTGGAGAGAATGTGACACAAAACAAGTGCTCACTGATGTAGATTGAGGTCAATATTACTTTTATTTTCTCTATCTTAAACGTTGTATGCAAAATGCTAGGGTCATGAGAGATGTATTTATTAAGAGCAAGTTGTTGGGGTTTTTTTTTGTTTTTTTTTTTTGTTGTTGTTTGTTTGTTTTTAACTTAGAGAATGGTTTAGCTAATGGGTCCAGCAGAGCCCACCAAGGGCACTGTCTTTGTAGGCCTCCAGGACCCTGCTCTAATCCATAGCAGATTTGTACAGTCATACAGGTTTGATTTTGTTGGTCCATGGAGGATTGTTCAGGATCTCAGAGGAAAGAAGCCAAAGGTAGAAGACATCTAATATTTTGAGTGCTTATTGCTTGCAAAGCTGTGTGCTACACACATTCTAAATGCTATTCACTTAACCCTAACAATCCCCATATACCACTTTTTTTGTTTGTTTGTTTGTAAGAAGTGGAGGAAACTTAGATTCATAGACTGTTCAAATGACTTGTCCAAGGTAACACAGTGGTAATAAGGGACTGAATCAGCATCTGAACTCAAGTAAGTATGGTTTCAAACCCTCATCCTTTCTACTACACTTCACAGCCTCCCTTACAGACTGACATGCACTAAGCAATTTAACTTAGGAGACTGGGAAATAAACCAGAAAAACAATGCATTGTTTTGCAATGATGTTTTAAACTTTTCCAGCGAGTGAAACACTTAAATCTGCCATTTTGGATATTCAGTTATGATTTTAAAAATTACTTGAGAAGTAAAATTTCTAATCAGAAGAAAAGTTACCTAGTTTGGAGGATCATTCTGAGCTTATTAGATTCTGCTTGACCAACAGGCCTGGCCAAATCTCTCTGTTTTGGGTGTTCCTCCCATGCAGGTTGGCTACTGCTCTGAGCAGCCCAAGGTCTGGGGAAGACAGCATTGGGCACCAAGGCACAAACTTCTTTCCTTGTCCTTGCTCCTTTTCCTCTGTTGCCAGTGGATCTACTCTGTGTGCCCTTTTGCTGACCTGGGAGCAGTAAGATCTACTTGTGTTGGGACTTGCAATAGAATGGACAGAACTAGTAATTTGGCCTGCTCTGGTCTGTGGCTACTTTGGCGTCCACTTCCTCCAGTTGGTCTAGCCTGATTGACCAGAGGTCCACAGAAGTGCTTGAGGCCAGAGCTCCAGCTAAGTAATGGTAATGACTTGCTTTGCTCTGTCTCCTGACCTTGCTCTGTTGTAGATTCCTGACAGAGAGAGTGAAGTGAAATATTCCTAAATCTTAGGCAAAATAACAACACATGACTTTAATCTCATGATTGTCCCCAACATTCTGTATATGACTGCCAGATTCCATATTTTTCTCTCCTGGACACAGTTAGATAAACACTGCCAAATCCTTGGTTTTAAGGTTCCCTAACTAAACTCTATGTAAACCAACTTCCTTCTGTGAAAACACTTCATTTTCAGATGAAATGACAACATTCCAGTGTTCTTTTACATCAACCCCAATTCTGATTTAACTTTGATGAGACTGCATTTCAATGGCAATCTTGCTTTCATTGGACTTCATGATTTCTCCAGTTTTATAGCCCCAAACTTGAATACCTTCTCTTTCTGTGGTGTATATCTCTAAATAGCTACTTTATCCATTTATTAGGTGTTGGTCCTATATTTTCAATCAGAGAGCTTAATCTTATTTCCAAGTCTGAGGCACCTAAATTTAGTTTATTTATGCCTGACTTTGTTAAGTTTATTTGTTGATGACCACTCTTCTAGAGACACATGGATGCATCTAAATGGAAAATTTATTAACAAATTTATTTTTAAACAGAATTGTTGTACTGAATGATTACATACGGCAGGAGTCAGGGGAAAATTTTTACTTATCTCCACTCCAGGAACATCTACTGCAAATTCCATAATAGACTCTCATTCCTGTATTATCTGAGCTATTTGAATTATCTCAATAAAGCTGTTTCCTCCTCTTTCTTGATGGAAATACAGAGTTCTCGTGACTGAACAGGGAAAGTAAGAGGTTTAGAAAGAATAAGATGGGCCTGATAGTTTTTCAAATCACTTGATAACCCATTATTATCCAAAGACTACCTACATAATCATATACTTTCCATACAAAGTTAAACTTAAAAAGTCCTTTGAGGTTCAATACCTACACACTTGAATACAGCATAATACTGAACTTTAGTTGTTATGAGCACACAAAATAAAACTAATTTTAAATGTGTTGAACTGAAAAAGCAGAGAAATTATTTCCTGAACCAGCAGGCTTTCTTTTTAAGGCTATTTTTCTTCCTCATTGAATGTCAACATTTACTATGAGTTACACAGACATGGGAATAATTCTAAATTTCTGACAGGAGGGACCAATGGTTCATGGCTCAGGAAAGAAAGTTTAGTCTGGAAATGCTCCAATTTAGAGAAACTTAAAGGGGAAGCATCTGAACTGAAAATCTCTAAAGTGCTGCTCCATTATGGCTTGTGCTGCTCTCATGTTTATTCATCAATATACATCAACAACCATTTGGACTGAGAATTTATGGTGATGAATGTTTTCTCCTCTTCCCCTGCATCCTTCTTTTTTTCTTCTTCCATTCCTCTTCCTTCTCTTTCTTCTTGTCTTCTTTCTCTTCTTTTTCTCTTCTCCTTCTCCTTCTCCCCCTTCTCTTCCCCCTCCCCCTCCTGCCCCTCGTCCTCCTCTTCCTCCTCCGCATCCTCCTCCTGCTTCTCCTCCTGCTCCTTCTTCTTCTTCTTCTTCTTCTCCTTTTCTCCTTCTTCTCCTCCTCCTCCTTCTTTTTCTTCTTCTTCCACTTCTTCCTCTTCTTCCTCCTCCTCTTCTTCTTGTTCTTCTTCTTCTTTCCTCTTCTTCTTCCTCTTCCTCTTCTTCTTCTTCTTCTTTGTGTCCTCCTCCTTCCTTTCCTTCTCCTTCTTCTTCACCTCTTTTTGCAGCTTGGGATATAGTTAGTTTGAGCTAGATGGGATTATAGGATTGCTATCATCATGGTATTTGTTGTATTAAGGATAGGACATATATGGATCTAAGTAATGTCTTCAGTCCCAAGATATTCAAAGTTTTAAAATCCATCTAAACATCCTTGCATTGCTATTAGTTATCTTTTATGTGATAAGAGTTATGGTGATAGGAACATATGTTTACCTGGAGGAAATTATGAAAGGTGTTAAGTACAGGGAAGTTTAAGTTATAAGAAACATCATAAAAGCATACACTTTGGCTGGGCTTGAGATGTCATTTTGCCTACTCCCATTATTCTAATGTCCACTTTAAGGTTATTAAAATGTCCTAAGATCATTCAAGACAGGGCAGTCTACATCTTCATTTTATTATCCCCCAGCCCTCAGAGATGCCACAGCTACTGAGACAAGGTCACCTAACACTTTAGAATCAGAAAGTTCTTTAAAAGCAAAAAAGAGACTAAATTGCAACTGCTTCCTGTATGTGCCCATCAACTAATGTGATCACAGAACGGTTTTAGAAACAACTTTTACCTTAGTTTTTTCCTCATCAAAGATTTTCAATTTAGTTGTTACACATTTTAATTTTTCTTAAAAAAGAATCCCCCATTTTATAATTGAATTTAATAGAAAACTAAGCTTTGCTAAGATGTACTTATATAAGAAGATATACCATCTTCTTGGTATATCTTGGTATATCTTGGTATATCAAAGACAGATATACCACTATCCCACAAGAAGGGTATCATTTCTGGGATCAGGAGTGAAACAAAACCAACAGACCCTAAATTTCTCTAATAGGTATGTCAATACGCACATGTCTATCCCAAAACTACACTTTTAATTAAACAGGTTTGTGTATTTGGATAACTAGGGGCTTTTCAATAGTTAAGTTAGTGCCTCCTAGTTGGGAAATTAAGACCAGTGTTTTCCCAACAGCTATTCTCCCAGGCTGACTGAAAAACTAATCAACTAGGGCTGAGAGGTTATTAAGTAACATATTCTAGGCTTGAAAACCCATTTCTCATAATAACTGATAACGCCTTGACTTCTTTTTATTTTTACATAATTTTCTTTATTAAAATCATAGAGGTCAAGTAAAAACGGCAATAATATTAATCATGTTTAAGTAACAAGAGTACCTATTTTGCCATCAGTTCTCTTGGTGGAGGAAAATAACACTTAGCTATGTGATTTAAACAATTGTATGTTGAAATGAATACACAATATGCCACTGGGAATGATATAACTGCAACCACAGCAAAACACACACACACATATACTCAGATTACTTAAATCCTGAGTGTGTTATATTCGCTGCACATTATTTCTTTTTAAAAAATTATTATTATTATTATTATTATTATACTTTAAGTTATGGGGTACATGTGCAGAACAGAACGTGCAGGTTTGTTACATAGATATACATGTGCCATGGTGGTTTGCTGCACCCATCAACCCGTCATCTACATTAGGTATTTCTCCTAATGCTATCCCTCCCCCAGCCCCCCACTCCCTCACAGGCCCTGATGCGTGATGTTCCCCTCCCTGTGTCCATGTGTTCTCATTGTTCAACTCCCACTTATGAGTGAGGACATGCAGTGTTTGGTTTTCTGTTCTTGTGTTAGTTTGCTGAGAATGATGGTTTTCAGCTTCATCCATGTCCCTGCAAAGGACATGAACTCATTCTTTTTATGGCTGCATAGTATTCCATGGTGTATATGTACCACATTTTCTTCATCTAATCTAACATTGATGGGCATTTGGGTTGGTTCCAAGTCTTTGATATTATTTCTAAATTATAGGATAGTTATAGCCCACTCCTTGAATGCTGGTACTACATTACATTTTCCAACTTTAATTATGAAATAAATATTGAAAATATGTGTTCATTTTTGCTCTAATGAAGACAACATAAATTTTAAAATTAGGATATTATAGAGGTAAGCATCACTCTCCCTGAATAAACTATACAACAAATTATAGGCCCAGTATTTTTTCTACACATGTAGTTGAGCTAATAATTCTGCTTTAAAACAAATAAAAATATGTTCTAATCCTTTATTATTCTAGCATAATTCCTAAAAGAGATGATTGTTTATATCAGAATATCCATAAATAAAGTTAAATTTGTCTCTTTAAGAGGTGTTCACCTACAAAGCCTTTAAATATCATCGATTATTCACAAGTCTTTGGCTGAGGAGGCTCATTCTGTCATTCAATAGGAATTATTTCGACTCAACAAGAATGACAAGGACGACATTTCTGCATTTGAGGTGCTTTCTGTGGATGGAGAAAGACAAGATCCACATAAGTGGAAAAATATGAAAACACCCCATGTGCTGCAAGTGGATATATAGGCAAAGTGGTTTGAAACAACACAGGGAACATTGAGAAAATGAAGATGTTTGCTTGTCTGTTTGTTTAAGGGTCTCACTCTGTTGCCCAGGCTGGAGTGCAGTGGTGCAATCTTGGCTCACTGCAATCTCCACCTCCTGGGGTCAAGCGATTCTCCCAGCTCAGCCTCCTGAGTAGCTGGGACTACAGAGAAAGTGTATTTGGTAAAGGAAACCCAGCAAGAGGTGAGTGTTTTGTTTTCAAATGATGTCAAATTTAACTTGATGGGAAATTATGAGTAGTTAATTGAAAAATTTCCCAAAGACCTAAAATTCTTGGCCTTCATTAAATATTCAAAGAATTTTAAAATGTGTCCCAATTTTAGGACTCTCAATTAGCAAAGCTTATGGTAAGAAACTCATCCTGATGACAGAGCAATTGGGGACAGAAAGATCAGGCCTCCTTGACTCCACATGGTCCCTGAGAGAGAGGGAGTGATGGCTCTATCGTAGAGCTGGGCCTTCAGGGTGGCAGAGTTGAAAGCAGGTGTATGTTGAGCACACCCCAGGGCTTGCCTGGACCTGGCAATTTGGAAGTGGTATGGCTTCCTTGGGAGAGGTGGAAGTAAATTGTTCCAATGCAGCATAAAGGCTCAGAAACATATGAGGGGTATCCACAAAGTGCTACCCAGCCCTGGCTCAGACCACTATCAGTGATACCACCTCTGCAGATGAGTGAGGCACTGGGATACTGCACTTCATTAATAGGTACAAGTCCATACTCTGTTTAATAGCCCTCTTTGTTGTGACTCTGGTGGCCACTAGAAAGTTTTTACATAAGATTGCAGAGTAAGGAAACCCTCCTGCTACCAGGAGGTGACCCAGTCATTACTTCTCAAGCCCTTTGGGCATTTAGGTAAAGAAGAAATTGTCCCAAGGAGTGAGGCTGGAAAGAGTCAGAGGCCTGATGAAAAAGGGTGTGTCCACCATGCTACGGGGTCTCCACTTTACTTGTAAGCAGTGTAGAACCACAGAGGCAGGGCGCCATCAGATCAGATTTGACCAGATGTCAAATCCTTCTGAACTTTTTACTCCTTTCTGTGAAGTGGCTTAAAAACTAAAACAGGCCAACTGAAAAACAAAAGGGTACCCACTTTGCATGGGCCTCCATAAAATAAAAGGAGTTTCCTTCTCTCTCTGAGTAATGCTGTGGCCTGCAATGGGCAAAGACAAAGTCCCAGGGCTGAGGGGAGATGTGCAGCTTGGAGAGGAGAGGAGAGGAGAGGATCATTCTGTGGTTGGGGAGACAGGAACTGGGGCAAACATGGTCACAAAGGCATTAGCAGGCTGGGTCAGCTGGAATGCAGCTGCGAAACTCTTCCCTGTCTGTGCGGTTCAGATGCCTTCATGTCCAAACTTCACAATCCTCTGGGACCCCAGGAACCTGCATGGGCACTGGAGGGAGCACGTGCTTAGTACTGGCTTGTAATTGACTGACGAAGTGAATGAATGAATGAATGAATGAACACAGGATGGCTTCTAGAAAAAAAAAAGACCAGGGCAAGGACAGAGGGTGTGAAGATCCTGCAAAGGCCAATGATGTTAAGAGCCCAGAGCTGGGTGGTGGCTGAGGGAGTGGAGAAGAGGCAGGAGTTTTAAGAGCTATTTTGATGGGACTCAGGAATATTGACTGCCAGTGAGGACTGAGGGAGACAAATAGGTCAAAAATGACTTGAAGCCTCTGGCCTTGGCAACTGGACACTGGAGTTTAGGGAAGGTAAGAGGAGAGCAGGCTTTTGAGAGAGGATAACAAATTTGATTTTGATCACATGAAGCACTTTGTTTATTAGAGCATTGTTTTAACTCCCTTATAACCACGATTATCCATATTTATTACAAAAGCAATAATATCAAAGAATGCTTTAAAATGCAATTAGATTTGTTTAATATAGATAAACTGTGAGTAATGAGATTGTTTTCATCATAATATAGGTGTCACACATTTCTCCTGGTAACTAAAAAAGATAAATGGGCAGATAAAACTTAACAGTAGAATAACCTAGAATAGTAAATTTTATTACTGGAAGTTTCTCCCTAGCGATGGACAAACTCAACCACATTTAACACATAAGGAAACCAGGGACAAGAGAGGCTGGCATTCTTCACTCTACAAATACTTAGGGCACTGACCATGTGCCAGGCACTTGCTTGGTGCTAGGGATATAAAAGTAAACATACAAGGTACCTGTACCCAAGGAGCTCACAGCCAAGATAATGGATGACAATGTCCTGAAAGCAGAAATTATCACACAGCTTAATAATTATTGTGAGAAATGCATGCTCAAGATGCAAGGTGCAACTCATCCAGGCTTGGGAGCAGCTCTTGTGAATGAGCTGACATGGAAGGAGATGCAGAAATCAGACAGACAGGTTATGAAGCAGCGTTCTAGGAAGTCCAAAGCGAGGGCAAGCCCAGTGCATTTAATGACCAAAGGAGTGAGAGTAAAAGGGAACTCTAGTCCTGGGTTTAGGAGACAATAGTCTCCTGATCCCCAGTTCAGTGCTATTTTAGAATAGTGCCTGTGTATTGACAAGTCTTTGAAGATTCAGCACATACATCAATACTCTTGCATAGAAAAAAAAGAAGCTTACATGGCTCGCGCTTTACCAGTGTAGACATTAGGATTCTCTAAACTGTCTTGCTTAAAATGTTTCTTTAGAGGAATAATTATTTCCTATTTTAGCTTTTCATTTCCTTCCAAATGTTTATATCAGTTGGGTCATGCCATACAATTCTTCAGTCGGGAAGGGATTTAAGGTATCATTTTTTTGGCAACCAAGGGAGTGCAGGGGAAGGGTGGAGTAGGGCTCAGTGGGAGCAATGCCCACCCTGGTGCAGCAATAAACGGGGCATTCTCTGCAGGGAACTTAAGAATTAATAATAAAATTGACCAAAATCCCTCTGCTTTTTATTATCACCACCAATTCTGAATAACGTCAACAATAAATACTTACTGCCAAGACAAACTTCTCTTACTGACCCCTCACTGTTTGCATGGCACTGCATTGTGTATATACCCGTGCATGCAGAAAACCAGCCCTGAACAGGCATTAGAAACACCCAAAGTGTCCATATTAGCCACAGTTAGCTCATATGGCCACACCGTCGCCATTCAATTTTCTTCTGTTAACATAGCTTGAGCAGTCAAAATCAGACATATCAAAACCCCACATCAATGTGCATCTTCCTGAAATTATATTTCTCTCCAATTAGCATTCTCATCTTGACTAGTCTCTATCTATCTCCAGCTGGGACCACAGGGGGCTGACATCCGATGCTGCCACTTCCCTATGCGCAGGTTCACCAGGAGCAGTCTTCGCTCATCTTCTCCAGTTGGGCTATCTGGCACGTGCTTGGAGGGGTAAACACCGAGGGATCTTTAATACCCAGCTGGATGTCAAAAAACCGCGTGGACAATATCACACTGTAGTTTTTGGTAAAGGTTTCCTGGACAGGATAGCAATCTTTGACTGTATAGATGCCAATCCAGGTTTCATCTATAAGAGGAAAAAAGTTGACTTTTGAATAAAGAAGACAGGCAAGAAGTTCATATTTTTTCTTGTGATGGCAAAAGGTACATAACATAAAATTAACCATTTTACCATTTTTAAGTGTTTGGTGACCTTGAGTACATTCACATTTGTTGAACAACCATCAGCACCATCCATCTCCAGAACTTTTTTTCATCTTCCCAAACTGAAACTCTGTCTCCGTCAAACACTAACTTCCCATTCCTCTTCTCCCAGCTCTTGAAACCCACCATTCAATTTTCTGTCTCTATGAATTTGACGATTCTACATGCCTCATGTAAGTGGGATTGTTCTGTATTTATCATTGTCTGCCTGCATTGTTTCTCTTAACATTATGTCCTCAAGGTTTACTCAGGTTGTAGCATGTGCTGGTGTTTCCTTTCTTTTTAAGGCTGAATAATATTCTGTTGTATGAATATACCACATTTTGTTTATCCATTTATCTGTTGATGAACATTTGGGTTTCCACCTTTTGGCAATTGTGAATAATGCTGCTGTGAACATGGGTGTACAAATATCTGTTTGAGTCTCTGCGTTCAATTATTTGGGAGATATATATATATATATATATGGAGTTGCTGGGTCATATGGCAGTTTTATCCTTCAATTTTTGAGAAATCACCATACTGTGTTCCACAGCATGAATGCCTGTGTGGTTAAAGCTGTCTTGGGATAGGCATATATCAGCAGCAGGGCAGAGAATGGCTTCACATAAAAGCAGGCTGGTTTGCACACTCATCATGATGGGAGTAGATCTGAACCCTGCAACTGTAGGAAGTGGGGGAAAGAAAAGAAGGCACCTGATTCAAATGTCTGCCTTAGGCAGATGCCTTCCATATCACAGACCTCCGGGTGACCATAAAATGTCAAAATCAAGGCTAAGTTCACAGGAGTCAAAGTGGCAGAGAGGTGCAGGTGGCACTAGAAGGCTGAGGTGTTTCAAATATGAAGCTTAGATCCCATTGCCACGTAGTGAGGAAAGTAACGTGCAGACTTAAGTGGAGGCTTTAAAAAAATTTTAATTAAGCGAATGTTTCCCTAAAAACTACCTTCCTTAAAGAACTTAAACCTTCTTTCCCATCATGCATCCTGAATACAATGCTTAGATCCTTTGAACGCTTACAGGATCTAGCTGACTTTCTGTCCGACCACTCCTGGACCACGATCTGCTCCTGGGGACCCCCGATGGAGTACTGGTCTTCAAAGGTGGAGTTCTGAGGAATGTCAAGAGGGTCCCAGGGCTCTGTCAGGGTCATCTTCGAGCACTGCTTGGTGGCTTGCTCAATCTGAAACATCACTCCATCCTTATACAGCAAAATATATTCAAATAATCTGAAACACAGATGGAAAGAAATAGTTTGGGACTTCATGTTACAATCATCTTGCGTTTTAACAGCACAACACCTTTGATAGATATTACTTTTGGAATAGAAAGAAATTGCTTGCTTGGCAATCACTTAACATTTATAAACACTAGACACATGAAACAACCTGTATATGAAATAATTAGAATTCAGAGGTCAGGCTGAGCATGATGGCTCATCCCTGTAATCCCAGCACTTTGGGAGGCTGAGGAGGGAGTATGATTCGAGCCCAGGAGTTTGAGACCGGCCTGGGCAACATAGTGAGACCCCTGTCTCTGAAAAAAAATTTTAAAAATTAGCCAGACATGGCAGTGCACAGCTGTAGTCCCAGTCACTTGGGAGGTTGAGGCAAAAGGATCACTTGAGCCTGGGAGGTCAAAGCTGCGGTGAGCCATGATCATGCCACAGCACTACATACATCCTGGGTGAGATCCTGTCCACCATCAAAAAAAAAAAAAAAAATACAGGTCAAAAGTGTATATTCACTGGACAAATTTTGACCAAGGACCTAGTGTATGCCAGACCCTGTGCTTAGCATACAAACATGGTGAAGATGTGGCCCTGGCTGAACAGCTGGTTTGTGAACTTTTGTTTACCCACAGGGACACAGAAGGACTTGACTCTTGTTTGGTGCAGTTTCTCTTGCAGCACTCAGTCAAGGAATTATGGGGGTATACTGAATGTAGGAAAAGAACACACTGAGGACTGGATGGACCGAGTGCCTGTGCCTCACTGCCTCCACTGCCGAGTAATCATGAGTAAGGGGCTTGGATGCACATAGCTGATCCAGCACGGGCGCAGCCCACATACCCTGCAGGGGCTGAGATGAGCAAGGACAAAAGCTGAGGAGACCCCAGAGCAAATGACTCCCTCAGCTGAATTTCTGTCCATGCTCTCGGCCTCCTCCCATGACTACCTGCTCAGCCTTCCTGGGGAGTGACAGGGAGATATTCAGAGGCTGAGCCCAGGAGTCACCAGCCATGCTGCTTCGGCATCAGTCCTGTATCTTTCTTAAAGCTGAGCCATCTTGGTGTTGGGGGAAGCCTGCTATGTTTCTATGCATTTCACTGTCAATCCAAATCTCAGGCCACAGCTGCTGGTCAAGCAAAGTGTGTCTTGCAGCCGTGACCTCAAAAAGTGAAAGCTGCAACACTTGAGGGCTGAAGAGCCTAGAGAGGTGACTTTTCATCAGCAAATAAAAATCGTCTACAAATTATCTGTGGCTTATGAGACCCAATGCACTAGAGGAGGCTTCAGGGAGGACGTGTGCTCTCCATCCCAAGCCTCAGCTTAAAAATTGTTTTCTTCAGGAAAAAATGTTATAAAGGGCTACTGTCTTTATAGTCAAAACACAGTCATGCATCACTTCATGATAAGCTTATGTTCTGAGAAATGTATCATTAGGTCATTTCATCATTGCACAAACATCATAGAGTGCAGTTACACAAACCTGGATGGTACAGTCTACTACACACCAAGGCTACACGGTATGGCCTACTGCTCCCAGGGTCCAAACCTGTACTGCATGCGACTGCACTAAATACTGGAGGCAACTGAAACACAATGGTAAGGATTTGTGTATCTAAACATAGAAAAGGTGCAGTAAAATTATGGGATAAAAGATAAAAAATGGTACGCATGTATAGGGTACTTGCCATGAATGGAGCTTACAGGACTGGAAGTTGCTCTGGGTAGGTGAGTGAGTGAGTGAGTAGTGAGAGAATGTGAAGGCCTAGGACATTACTATATACTACTGTATGTTTTATAAACATTGTACACTTAGGTTACACTAAATTTATAAAAACTATTTTCTTTTCTTCAATAATACATTAATTTTAGCTTCCTGTAACTTTTTAACTTTATATATATATATATTTAACTCTTTGACTCTTTTGTAGTAAGACAGCTTAAAACACACATTGCACAGCTATACAAAAATATTTTCTTTCTTTACATCCTTATTCAATATGCTTTTTTCTATTTTAAAATTTACTTTATTTTTAAAAAAACTTTTGTGTTAAAAATTACAATACAAACACAGATATTAGCCAGGCCTACACAAGCTCAGGATCATCAGTATCACCCTCTTTCACTTCCACACCTTGTCCCACTGGAAGGCCTTCAGGGCCAGTAACATGCATGGAGCTGTCACCTCCTGTGATAACAATGTTTTCTTCTGGATACTCCTGAAGGACCTGCCTGAGGCAGTTTCACAGTTATCTTTTATGTAAGTGAGAGCACATTCTAAAGTAATGATAAAAGTATAATACAGTAATTATATTCATGTGGCCAAAAACCATACGAAAAAAAGCTCAACATCACTGATCATTAGAGAAATGCACATCAAAACCACAAAAAGATACCATCTCATGCCAGTCAGAATGACTATTACTAAAAAATCAAAAAACAACAGATGCTGGCGAGGTTGTGGAGAAAAAGGAACACTTTTACACTGTTGATGGGAGTATAAATTAATTCAACCATTGTGGAAGACAGTGTGGCAATTCCTCAAAGACCTAGAACCAGAAATACCATCAACCCAGCAATCCCATTACTGTGTATATACCCCAAGGAATATATATCATTCTATTCTAAAGATATATGCATGCCTATGTTCATTGCAGCACTATTCACAATAGCAAAAGACATGGAATCAACCTAAATGCCATCAATGATAGACTGAAAATGTGGATAAAGAAAATGTGGTACATATACACCATGGAATACTATGCAGCCATAAAAAGGAACAAGATCATGTCCTTTGCAGGCACATAGGTGGAGTTGGAAGCCATTATCCTCAGCAAATTAATGCAGAAACAGAAAAGCAAATACCACAGGTTCTCACTTATAAGTGGGAGCTGAATGATGAGAACAAATGGACACATGAGTGAGCAACACACACTGGGGCTTGTTGGTAGAGCCTGGGGGATTGAGAGCATCAATAATAGCTAATGGATGCTGGGCTCAGTACCTAGGTGATGGGATGATCTGTGCAGCAAAACACCATGGCACACGTTCACTTGCGTAACAAATCTGTACATCCTGCACATGTACCCCTGACTTACAGTAAAAGTTGAAGGAAAAAAAAGCATAATATAGTAATTACTTATATGTTAGAATTGTATACAACTGGCAGCACAGTAGGTTTGTTTACACCACCATCACCCCAGACACGTGAGTAATGCATTGCGCTACCACATACTATGGCTATGAGGTCGCTAGGCAATAGAATTTTTCAGCTCCATTGTAATCTCATGGGACCACCATTGTATATGTGATCCTTCATTGACTGACACGTCATTATGAAGCACATCAATGTATTATTAGTAGCCATATGCTTCAGATTTCTATGAGATAGTATGGAAATATAAACATGACATCATTTTACACATTTGTATGTATCTTGCTTATTTCAGAAAAGATTTGAAATGGCTTACGAGGGTAAAAATAACCCAGATACATACCTTTAGAAGTGAGAATGAATATAGAAAGAAATATAAGTGTGCATTTTATGAGATATTGCTCAAAAATGGAGCTAATTTTTTATAATATGCATGCAGGGTCAACATAACACTGTTAGCCCTTTGAAAAAGTTTGGAGTTGTATTGTCACTGTTTTCTCATAACCAGCTAAATCGCTGGCACAACAGAGCCTAAGCACTGGCTGAAGAAACACAGCAACATTAACCCAACTCTTAGAGCATTGTTCATTTGTAAATGTGGGAATTGTTGTACATACACAAATCCTGTTCTGTGATACTTTTAATGACAAGTGGGCCACCCAAAATTGTCTTCATTGTTCTCCTCACCACCAGCAGTATCTTGTGCTTTCCCCAGTGCTAGGCATCTGGGCTAGAAAGGCATTCCTAGCGTTTGCTGATATCCCTGTTGTGTGCTTCTCAGACTGCAATGATTGTTCCCTGGAGAGTATGTAGCCATGTGCAGGAGAGGGGCTTTCCTTCTTGAGATCATCGCCAAATCCACAGGATCACAGAAGTGTCATTAACATAGTTTGACTGTGTCCCCACCCAAATCTCATCTTGAATTGTAGCTCCAATAATTCTCATGTGTCATGGGCGGGACCTGGGGGGAGGTAACTGAATCATGGGACCGGGTCTTTCCCATGCTTTTCTCCTGGTAGTGAATAAGTCTCACGAGGTCTGATGGTTTTATAAATGGGAATTCCCCTGCATAAGCTCTGTCTTGCCTGCCACCATGTAAGAAGTCCCTTTGCTCTTCCTTCATCTTCTGCCACTGTGAATCCATCAAACCTCTTTCCTTTATAAATTACCCAGTCTCAGGTATGTCTTTATTAGCAGCAGGAGAACAGACTAATACAGTCATCCTGGCCTCATATTTGTCATACATGTCATTCTAGCCTCATATTTGCCTCCCTCACCAGTGTTTACTAGACAGAAATGAGACAATGAGATTCTTTCCTCTCGACCTGTGTCATTATGACCGAGGTCTAATAGCCTCTTGTGTGACTGAACAGATCACATGTAAACTTAGAAGCTGAGGGAGGCTATTTTCCAAAATGCAAATGGAATGGGATTAAAGAATGAAGCAGAGAGAAGCACTAGCAAACTGGGATTCCAACAGTTGTTCATTTCCTGGATGCCCTTTTTTCCTGAGATGCTTGGAGCGCCCCCACTTACAGAGTTACAATAAGCTTCCTTTGTTCTAATAAACTTTCCTTCCTTTTTTGGCTTGCAGTTTTTTATGCTACTCAGTTCTATCATTTCTTTTTGTATATTTTTTTTTTTTTTTTTGAGATGGAGTCTTGTTGTGTCACCCAGGCTAGAGTGCAGTGGCGCGATCTCAGCTCACTGCAAGCTCTGCCTCGCAGGGTCACGCCATTCTCCTGCCTCAGCCTCCGAGTAGCTGGGACTACAGGCGCCCACCACCACGCCCGGCTAGATTTTTGTATTTTTAGTAGAGACGGGGTTTCACCGTGTTAGCCAGGATGGTCTCGATCTCCTGACCTCGTGATCCGCCCGTCTCGGCCTCCCAGAGTGCTGGGATTACAGGCTTGAGCAACCGCGCCCGGCAGTCCTATCATTTCTGACAGGGTCGAGGACTCCAGCACTCCATGGAGAACCCCAGGAAGCAGCTGCCAGCACAGCTGTGCTGGGAAAGGCCCGGCATGGCCCTGTGTGCCACCAAGGGCCACAGATGCCTGGTCAGTCACCTGCAACAGAAGGGCAGGGGACAGCAGGGAGGGAATATCACAGCTTCACTGTTTCCCTGAGGGCAGCTCTGCCCACATACAGAAGGAAAATTTAATTTTAAAATGAAAATTCTAGACCCGGAACAATCACTACAAAATGTTAACGTTTGTTAAATCTGGGTGGTCTGAACACAAGTGTTCGTTTTGGTATTCTCTGTACTTTTCTATGTTTTCAAAATATTTACTTTTTAAAAAAGTAGACATCATCTGATATTGAGGTTATGTTGACTGTACCTTAAGTTAAACTGAAAATAATAAATTAATGGAAAACAAAATAGAACTATATAATTCATTTGTTTTCAAAATCCCATGTGGATATAAATGCTAGTACTGCTTTATGATAAATTTTAGAAAACATTTTAAGGATACTGTAATGGCGTGTATGTTTATGTGAATATATTAACAGTTAGGACATAAGTCTCTCCATCACAAATAGAATACAGGGCCTGTGGCCTGACAGGGACCAAAGGTCAAAATGCAGAGATCAGCCACGGTTGAGATGAGTAATCAGAGTGGGGATGCTGTACGGGAATAACCCGAGGACCCAAGGGATTAACAGACTTTGAGAGGAACTGGATTCCTGGAGGCGAGATCAAAGCCTGGCTCTGTCACAGAGGCAATTGTGAGATGAGAGGCACCAACGCCCCCGCTGGGGCACAGTCAAGCAAGGTGAGACAGGGAGGCAGACCAGCCCAAGTCAACAACAGCAGGCAAACTTCGCCTCCTTCCTGGCCAGGCACCAAGCAAAGCACAGTTCACTGGGAGGGGCAGGCGAGTTCCCACAAAGGCCCTGCTGCTGCTGAGCCTCAGCTGTGAGCAAGGTCAGGTTGGCTAGGCCCCGCCAAAGGGTCAGAAGGCCAAGCTCTCCACGGCAACCACAACACACAGGACGGGCCAGCAGCTTGTTTTGCTTCTCACCATATGGGACAAAGGATTTTTGCTGCTTTTAATAAAATTCTCAGGTTACACTGACAATTTCCATTGTTTCCTGCAAATCCATTTCCCTAAAAGTAGGCTCTTGCATCACCATGTTTTCTGAAACACTAAAAATCTGGGGAAGTTTTCTTGCTTTTGAAAATAATTTTTTTTTTTAGTAAAATGGATTCATGATCAATATAAAAAAATGAAAACAATCTAGGGATGGAAAGGAAAGCAAAAATTGCCCAGAAACTCTAATTTGCAGAAATAACAACTCTGTACATGTGTCTGGACATATATTCTTCTAAATATATCTTTATGTACATCTTAATTTTTATATCTAATTTTTTATGCTTTAATTGTGGCAAGATACACATGACAAAAATGTACCATCTTAGCCATTTTTAAGTGTACAGTTCAGTAATGTTAAATATATTCACATTGTGGTACATCAGTCTCCAGAATTCTTGCAAAATTGAAACTCTATATCCATTAAACAATAATAACCCATTCCTCCCTCTCCCCAACTCCTGGCAACCACCATTCTATGAGCTTGGCTACTCTACATAGCTCATGTAAGTGGAATCACACAATATTTGTTCTTTTCAGTTAATATAATATCTTCAGAGTTTATCTGCGCTGGAGCATGTGTTGGCATTTCCTTCCTTTTTAAGGCAGAATAACATCCCACTGTATGTATACACCATATTTCATTTATCCATTCATCCACTGATGGATTCCTAGGTGTTTCCTAATTTGGGCTACTGTGAAAAATGCTGCTATAAACATAGGTGTACAAACACTGCATCGATTTTTCAATATGTACTCTACTCATTTTACGCAAATGTGTACCTATTTATTTGTTTTCTAACCGTGCATTTTAAATTCAACAATTTGCCCTTGTTAATCTTTTAAGTGAAAAGATAAATCTAATTTTTCTAATTTTTATCATAAAATATTTTAAATATGCAGAACAGTTGAAGAACTAGTATAATGACCACTTTTATGTCTGCCTCCTAGGCTCAACAATCCTCTATATTTTACTGTATTTTTTCTATTTTTCTAAGTATTTCCTTAAAACAAGAGCTTCTGCCACATGGTCCCAATAGGATTGTATCTTAGAAATAAAAATTCATTCCCTGATATCTGCTGCATATTCAAGTGGTGCCCCAAATACATCTTAAAGTTGGTTTTTCAAATCAGAGTCCAATTAAAGTTCAAGCATTATATTTGGTTATGTCTCTATCAAAAATCTGGAGCAGTACTCCTACCTTTTTATTTTCCAACATGACATTGACTCTTTGAAGAGTTCAGGTTTGCAGATATTCCACATTGTGGTTTTTTTTGGCAGTTTCCTCATGGTGTGATTTAAATTGCTCTTTGAGCTTTTGCCATTCTTATGAAATGGATATGAAGTCTAAAGGCTCTTTTTTATTTGAGTTCCAAGATATTTGTAAACAACATGTCATTGGTGAGGTTGTACACTTCAGACTTTATCATATCTGAAGACAGGTGATGTACCTTCCCACTATTAATGCTGCTAACTTTGATCACCAAGTTATATGGTAACTCCAGATATCTGTTATAAAAGTGTTTCCTTTTGCAATTGGCAAGTAATTGATGAGTCATACTTTGTGATGTTGGAAATGTTGTATTACCCAATAGTTATCACCTAATGGTTTTAGGTAAAACCATTTCCTGAATCAATTATTTCACTGGGAGTTGGGATCATAGTACCAATTGTATAGTAAATGACATCCATCTATCTTAATCTACTGAGTACCACACTGGACTCGTGGATTTATTATTTATTCAATGTAGGACAAACAATTAAAGTCATTATTCCTTTTGATGCTAAAATTTGCCCAAGTTTGGTCAGAGGGAGCTCCTTCAAGTTGGTATATGTATCTTCTGACATAATCCTATTGGTCTCTGAGTGCTTCCTGATGTTCTATGACACAAGGTGGCACAGGCTAACCTTGAACTTTCCCTGCCCCAGATCTGAAATCAAGCATTTCTCTAAAAAACTCTAGTTACCCTTAGTGGGGAAACAACTTAGAAACTGACATCAGGGCACTAGATGTGCTCATTGCCATTGAGACGTCATTGCTTTGAACGCTTTTCAGTAGTCAGAGTTTCCAATTTAAAAAAAAAAAAAAAACTCATGAATTAATATAGATATTTTCCATTTAAATTAACATTACAGGTTTTCCCCCTATTTTTTGTATTTATATATCTTTTCTCTTAAAATCAAAATCATGCTTCCTGAAAACATTGACAAAAACATTTATTTGCTTTATTCTATAATTTTGAAATAATAATAACTTCAAAACTATTATAAATAATAAAATTACCGAGAGAAGTTTAAGATTTCATTGTAGTTCTTCTTATCCTTAGAATATAATTCCCTAGTATCGAGAGTCAGTATTGTGTCAAAAATTTACTTAGAATAAGCCTATTCTCTGTGTGGTTATGTTTCCAGATTGATAGATCATTAGGTTCCTTTCTTTTAGTTTATTCCCAATTCAGGGGCTTCACACTTTTCCTCTCTGACTTTATTATTTAAATATGTAAAAATTTTCATATTTCAAAACTCAAAATGACAGAAAATGGTACATTGCGGCAAGTTCCTCTTCCATCCCTATCTCCTCTTCCCCATTCCTCATGCTCCTTATAGATAACACTTTTCAGCTGCTTCCATTTTGTTTTTCCTGCATGTCTGTCAAAAAATAAGCAAATGCATATGTGAATTATTATTTTCTCCTCTTCTTTACAGAAAGAGTAGCATGCTATATAGACTTTTTTGCATCTTGCTTTCTCCATTCCCCACTAATGCCTAGAGACTATCCTCATTTGTTTATGGCCATATAAATTTACTGTGAGCTAATATCATTATTTATTTAGCCAGTCTTCTACCAATAAACATTGAGTTGTTTCTATTCCTTTGATATTAACAAAAATAATGACCTTGCGTTGTGCTGTTTTCGAGTTGTATGTTTAGGGTAAATTATTAGATGTGGAATTACCAGGTCAAAAGGTAAAAGTATTTGTGGTTTTGTTAAATATTACCAGATTTCTCTCCACAGGGTTGTACCATTTTGCATTCCTATCAGCATTATATTATAGTGCCTTTTTTCTTTATAGTCCTGCCAACAGAGCATGTCGTCAAACTTAAATTTGTGCTAATCTGAGGAGTAAGAAATGGTATTTGACTACTAGGTTTTTGTTAAGAACATTTTTAGTAAGTATAATATCTATAAGAGGGATCTTTAAAAAGTTCACAGAAAAAGTGTATTATGAAAAAACTATGTATGGATTCCAACTTTTTTCACCAAAATAAA
Source organism: Theropithecus gelada (assembly GCF_003255815.1). Taxonomy (NCBI): domain Eukaryota; kingdom Metazoa; phylum Chordata; class Mammalia; order Primates; family Cercopithecidae; genus Theropithecus; species Theropithecus gelada. The sequence goes on from NC_037670.1 coordinate 75,011,574, forward strand.
CTCACAACACTTGTTATAACATGCCTAAACAGGATCTAGTTTGAGGCACTAAGAAGGATAAGACATCAGTCTGGATAGAGCTCCTATCAGAGCAACTTGCATTCTGCTAAAATGAAGCAAGAACAAATATTAAATTTATTTTGAGGCTCAAGTGGCAGAACGGTGAAATCACTGATGTTTTACAAAAAGTTTATGTGACATTGCTCCAAAGAAGCAGTTACAAATAAATAACTCATTTCACAAAGATAGGACTCAGTATTAAGATTAAGATTTAAGATTTAAGCCCATAGTGGCAGTTCATCCACATCAATTTGTGAGGAAAAAATAATCTTAGGCCAGGTGTGGTGGCTCACGCCTGTAATCCCAGCACTTTGGGAGGCCAAGGTGGACAGATCACAAGGTCAGGAGATTGAGACCATCCTGGGTAACATGGTGAAACCCCCTGTCTACTAAAAATACAAAAAAATTAGCCGGGCATGGTGGTGGGCCCCTGTAGTCCCAGCTACTTAGGAGGCTGAGGCAGGAGAACGGCATGAACCCAGGAGGCGGAGCTTGCAGTGAGACAAGATCCCACCACTGCACTCCAGCCTGGGCAACAAACCAAGACTCCATCTCAAAAAAAAAAAAAAAATGTTGATCATGCCCTAATTGTACAGGAGAAAATTATACAGGACAATTGTACAGGACAATTAACAGGAGAAACAATAGCCAGCACCACAGACACCTCAATTAGTTCAGCTTATACAATTCTGAATGAAAAATTTGAGTTGAGCAAACTTTTCACTCCCAAGGGTGCTAAAACAATTGTGGCCCAATCAGATGCAGACAAGAGCAGACCCTTCAGTGGAAATTTTATACAAGTGGTCAAGATCCTGAAGCATTTCTTCTACGAATTGTAACATGAGCTGAAATGTGGCTTTACCAGCACAATCCTGAAGACAAAGCAAAGTCGAAGCTATGGCTATCAAGTGGTAGAAGTGGTCCAGTCAAAGCAAAAGTAAGCTGGACAAGAGCAAAAGTCATGGTAAGTTTCTCTGGATGCTCAAGGCATTTTGCATGTTCACCTTCTGAAAAGCTAAAGAATGATAACATCTTCTTATTATGAGAGTGTTTTGAGAAAATTAGCCAAAGCTTTAGCAGAAAAATGCCCAGGGAAGCTTCACCAGAGCTTCTCCACCATATCAATGTTTCTGCTCATTCCTCTTATCAAACAAGGACAATTCCATGAGATTTTTGATGGGAAATCATTAATCATCCACTTGACAGTCCTGATTTGGCTCCTTCTGACTTCTTGTTTCCTAATCTTTAAAAATATTTAAAGAGGCTGGGTGCGGTGGATCATGCCTGTAATCCCAGCACTTTGGGAGGCTGAGGTGGACAGATCATAAGGTCGGGAGATCGAGACCATCCTGGCTAACATGGTGAAATCCCTTCTCCACTAAAAATACAAAAATTAGCCAGGCATGGTGGCAGGCACCTGTAGTCCCAGCTACTCGGGAGGCTGAGGCAAGAGAATGGCATGAACCTGGGAGGCAGAGCTTACAGTGAGCTGAGATCATGCCACTGCATTCCAGGCTGGGTGATAGAGCAAGACTCTGTCTCAAAAAAAAAAAAAAAAAAATATATATATATATATATATATATATAAAAAATATATATATATAAAATATATATATAATTTTTCTTCAGTTAATATGTAAAAAAGACTGCATTGACATGCTTAAATTCCCAGGACCTCACTTTGTTAAGGATGGACTAAATGGCTGGTATTATCACTTACAAAGGTGTATTAAAGTTGATGGGGCTTGTGTCAAGAAATAAGTTTATTTTTTTATTTGTATGTTTTAATTCTATTTTCCTATGAACTTGTAAAAGTCCCCTTGTACAACAGATTGCATAGATTTAAGGTGTGGAGCTTGAGAAATTTTTATGTGAACAATCTGAGTATCTCCAGCCCAGATCAAAGATAAGGCACCTCAGAAGCCTCCATTGTGCCCTCTCAGTCACTAACTTTTCAAAGAGCAGTGTAATTTTAATTCACCTCCTTTCATTATAGTTGGTGGAGTGTTCATATGTTAAGCATCATCTGATTTTATTTTTCCATGAACTGACTGTTCATTTCTCTGCACATCAGGATTTTTTCTCTTCTCTATTTTCTATAGATCATTAATTAATTAGCCTTTTGTACTTAATATAAATTGCCCCTATTTTCCCCTGCCATTTGTTGGTTTTATTTAAATTTTTTCTACAATGCAAAGGATTTTTCATTTTTAAAAGGCAAATTCCTTTTATTGTTTCTGGGTTTTGTCATATTTTTAAAAAGTTTCCTACTCTCAGATTATAAAGGAATGCATCAAGTTTTCTATCATAACTGTGTGGTTTTGTTTTGTTTGTTAGATCTTTAATCGGGTTTACAGTTTATTTTTACATATGGTGTGAGATGTGGATTCAGTTTTATCTTTTCTCAGTTGTTCCAACACCATTGATTAATAAGTCCATTTTTCCCCAGTGACTTGAGATGCCACCCTTATCACATACCTAATTTCCAGATGTATGTGGATCTATTTCAAGACTCTATTTTATTCCACTGAATAGACTATTTACACACCAATGTCACACTTTTTAATTACAGAGACTTACTAGTGTGTTTCAATATTTGGTCAAATTTACTGATCCTCCTCTTATGTCCTTCTTTTCCAAGGTTTTCCTATGTTTGGGTTTTTTAATTTTTGCATATGAAATTTAGAATCAACTTAGCTGAAAAAAAATCCTGCTATTTTGCATTTATTGGAATTGAGTGAAATCTAGGGGAATTGGTACCTTTATGATGTTGAATCATCCTATCGTTCCAAAAAAGGAGTGTTTTAATTTTTTCTTATACAAGTTTTGCACATTTCCTTTAAATTTGTTTCTAAGTAGTTGATCTTTTGTTGTCACTGTTGCTGTTTTAAATGACACTTTCTCTTACCCTATCATTCTAGCAAGGTTATTGTTTGTGTATATGAAGACTATTGATTTTTCATGTTAATTTTACATATGGTCACCTTACTCTTATTGTCTGAATTAGTTTTATGTTCAGGTCTTTTGTGTCTTCCAGGTATACTATATCCATATCATTGATAGAGATGGTTTTCAATTTCTTCTTTTCTAATCCCTTACTACGAATTACTTTGTCTTCTCTGTCTATACTGGTCAGTAAATCCAGCCCAATATTAAATAGAATGTAAGTAATGGGCATCCTTGCCTTCTTCCTGAGTTTAGCAGAAAAAGGGCTATGGTTTCAAGTAAATTAAGAACTACACAGGTTGTACTATGTTAAAGGAGCATCCATCAGTTCCTACTGAATCCATTGTATTAGGAATATTTGTTGAATTTTATCAACTGCCTTTCTGCCAGACTAAGGCTATAATCACATGATTATTTTATAGATGTTTATGGATTTTCTAAAATTGAACCATCTTTGCACTCCTGGAAACCTCACTTGATTACAATGTATTATTTTTTTAATGTGCTGCTGGACTTAGTCTGCTATTAAGGAATTTTTAATCACTTATTATATCAATATTCACAAGTGAAATTGCCTTACAATAATTTTAACAGATTCACATTTCCCCATTTCCCTTGCATATATATATATATATGCCATGATTTGCTAGTTTCCAGCTCATGTCCATTTAGATTATTTCTACAGTTTTGTTAATATTAATGATGCTGAATATGAATTGGAGATAAAACCTTTTACCTTTCTGTGTTTATATCCCAGCAAAAAATTTATAGAATGGGACCACAGGATCAAAGGAAATTCCCATATCATATTTTATGAGACACTACTAACTGTCCCACCTCCCCACCCCCACCCAAAGAAAACACTGGAATTTTTAACTGGATGCAGAGCTTCATTAATTTCTCTGCATTAGAAAAGATACTAAAAGTTTACCCTACTAGGAACAGGGAAAAAAACTTTCTAATTTTCTTAATTTAGCATAAAATTTACAGACAATGTAAAAGGTTAAAAAGCTTAGGTCAAAGAATCAAGCTTCCCAGTTTACTACTGATGAGCTGTATGATCATAAATGTCATCTCTCTACTTCTCATATGGAAAGGGAGACCAAAAATTTGAAACTTATGACATTCTTATGAACAGAATGTGAGATAATAGATATAAAATTGTTATATAAATGTAAGTCATCATAACCATGACAAGAAAATCTCATATTTGTGTTTATTGTCATCAGTTAACGTTTAACAGGGAAACAAATCATTTAACATGTACACATATGAATTGCTCTACTACGTAACAAAGAAGGGCTAATTCATCCAGGTGGGATAGAGAGATGAAGGACAGAACATTCTGAGTACTATGGTGGGCCCCTTCCTAAAAGACCCAGCAGGCATTTGTACCCCTTCTCCCTTGTCTGTCTCTCAATATGGAGGTTGAGAAAATCATACTGAGTAGTCCCTCGACTCCATGGAAGATTGGAGCCCTGCAGATATCAAAATCTACAGATGCTCAAGTCCCTTAGATAAAATGGTTTAATATTTAGATAATATGCATAGTTTAGTATAACCTATGCATATTCTCCTGTATACTATAAATTATTTCTAGATTATTTATAATCTTTATACAATGTAAATGCTATATAGTGATTATACTCTATATTTTTATTTGTATTATTTTTATTGTCATAGTTAACTTTTTTTTTTTTAAGACAGAGTTTCACTCTGTCACCCAGGCTGGAGTGCAATGGAATGATTTTCGCTTACTGCAACCTTTGCCTCTCAGGCTCAAACAACCTTCCTGCCCCAGCCTCCCAAGTAGCTGGGACCACAGGCACATGCCACCACACCTGGACCTTTTACATAGTTTTTGTAGAGATGGGGTTTTGCCATATTGCCCAGGCTGGTCTCAAACTCCTGGCCTTAACAGATCCTCTCACATCAGCCCCCCAAAGTGCTGGTATTACAGGCATGAACCACCATACCTGGCCATTTTTAATTTTTTAAAAGAATATTTTCCATCTGTAGTTGGTGGAATCCACGGATATGGAATCCATGGATGCGGAAGGCTGATTGTACTCATTTTCTTAGTCTCCCTTAGAGCTAAAGGTATCTGTTTCTGGCTTTGAAGATCTAAAGGAAAGTCTGTAATGAGAGAGAATCCTCTGGAGATTCCTCCTCTCTCTCAAAGGAAAAAGAAAAAAAAGGGAGAGTCCTTGTTCCAGGGAAGCTACTCCCTTCACTTCCTGTCTTTGAATGTAGTTGGGAGAGGACATAATGCTTGGAGCAGAGGCAGCCATCTTGAAACCATGAGGCAACAAGTCAACATGCAATCTTGCAACTATGAGCCATCATGCTAAGAATGGTAGAGTAAGGGGATGCAGATAAGCCTGGGGTCTTGATGAAACTGTTGAATCAGACCTAGGAACATGTATCCCAAGAATTCTGGAGTAAACAACAAATGTTCTTATATTTTAGCATTTGCTAGTCAGATTTTCTGACACTTATAGCTGTAAATATCCTTAATGAAATGAATAAAAACCACTCCTTTGTGGATAACATCTACTCAATTCATTACAAAAACTCTATGAGAGCCTTCCCTCTCAGAATGAGCAGGGCCCATAGATTTGACTAATCCTAGAAACCAAAATACCAGAGCCTGGCCTGGGTGTAGGTGAACCTGAGCATTTACTGCCTTCACAGTCAAGAGACAAGTGTTTTTCTGTCATGATTTGGAGTAGTTAGGAAAAAAAGAACACATCCAAAGCAGAGGTTACAGACTGGCAAATTCAGCTGGTTGAACATATTACTAGCATTTTTATTTTTTTTTAACTGACGAGAAAATATGAGGCTCAGAGCATAACTTCGTAGTTAAGTATGGGGTCAACCAGACTCATTCTAACTCTTAAACACTATGTGCCTTCTCGCTCTCAACGGGGGGAAGGAGTGATTCTTCCCATCCATGTAGAACTGCTTGGCCATCCAAAATATATTAAATTACAGAAAAGGGAGTAGACAAATATTATATTGTGATTACAAAAGGACTTTGGTCTTTATGGAAAAAATTGAACAAACTTTGGATTTGTTTAATACGCACAATAATAGATTAGTAATGCATGCTGGCCATCTGACTCTCAGGAGGAAGAATTGAGCTGCGGCCACTTGCCACGCTGGCGTATACTAAATTTGAGTTACACCCTGCAATGATTATGAGACATAAAAAAGAAAAAACAGTATTTCAAAATTGTGTTAGATATAAACTCATCGTGCATATTGTTGCCAATCACATATAACAAAAGGAAAATTAAATTACTTAAGAATGCAGCCTGAGGAAAAGCAAAATCAAAGAATAATTATGTTTGCCATTTAAGAAACTGTAAGGTGATGGGCCTCCATGACTTGGATTCTAGTTCAAAAGATGAAAAAAAGGGCTTGAGAAATTGAAGAGCTTTTTTTCCCCAAAATATATCTGGATGAATATTGGCAATGTGTAGGCGAATACTCTTTCATCTGATGAAAGATAATAAAAAATTTCTCATGAGACAGTAGTGCAGGCTGGCTTTTGTTTTACCACCACGAAAAGAAACAGCATCATTAGTACTGAGATATCCAGGTTGCCATGGTGCTCCGTGGCTTCTAGAACGACACAGCAGGGGGTATTCTAAGAAGGATGGGAAGGACAATGCAGAGTCAGCATGATGCCATTTAGCAGAAATAGATCAATTCCCACCATGTTGAAATATAAACTCATGCAAACTCTTCCAGCTAACATTTAATGAAACTCTGAAATATAAATCTTATTTTTTATTTTCACTGGGATTTGGGATAGACTGTGTTTACAATTGAAAAGGAATAATGTGTGACCACAAGGATAGCTTTCTGATGAAAAATATCATTATCAAAATAAAAAATACAAGCGGGGTGCAGTGCCAAGGGCCTGTAGTCCCAGATACTTGGGAGGCCAAGGTAAGCAGACCACTTGAGCCCAGGAGTTTGAGGCCAGCTTGGGCAACATAGTGAGATGTCATCTCTAAATAAATAAGTAAATAAACTAAAAAATTAGAAATTAAAAATGTAGTCATGGCAGTGTAAAGCAGATTGCGGCAAAAACAAAAAATGAAAACAACAACAACAACAAAAAACCACCCCACAGACAGTGACTTAGAGGGTATTATTGTAGAATTCAGAGGGGAAAAAAACATATGAAATAATGAAAAGGCTAAAGCAAAGAAGACATTTGGAAGACAGATGTAATGTAAGAGAACCAGAACAGATAATCAGAAAGAGATTCTGTAAGGAACCAAAAGAAAGCAGAGTATCAAACCTCCAGAAATACTAGATGAAAGTTCCCGACTGGGTGCAGTGACTCACGCCTGTAATCCCAGCACTTTCGGAGGCCAAGTTGGGCAGATCACGAGGTCAGGAGACCGAGACCATCCTGGCTAACACAGTGAAACCCCTTCTCTACTACAATAAAATAAATAAATAAATAAATAAATAAATAAATAAATAAGGCGGGTACGGTGGTGTGCGCCTGTAGTCCCAGCTACTCAGGAGGCTAAGGCAGGAGAATCGCTTGAACCCAGGAGGCAGAGGTTGCAGTGAGCCAAGATTGCGCCACTGCACTCCAGCCTGGGTGACAGTGTGAGACTCTGTCCAAAAAAAAAAAAAAAAAGTTCCCCTAAAACTTACATCTTGCCTGGAGATGTTAATAAAATTCAGGGATAATAGAAACAGCCTTCAAAAACATAGGCAGAAAAAAAGATTACTGAAAGGAAACCAAGTTTAATTTGGAATTTGGTATTTGACTTCTTTTTTTTTTTTTTTTTTTTTTTTTTTTTTGAGACGGAGTCTTGCTCTGCCGCCCAGGCTGAAGTGCAGTGGTGCAATCTCAGCTCACTGCAGCCTCTGCCCCCCAGGTTCCAGCGATTCTCCTGCCTCAGCCTCCTGGGTAGCTGGGATTACAGGCGCGTGCCACCACGCCCAGCTAATTTTTGTATTTTTAGCAGAGACAGGGTTTCACCATGTTGGCCAGGCTGGTCTCAAACTCCTGACCTCAGGTGATCCACCGGCCGCAGCCCCCCAAAGTGCTGGGATTACAGGCGTGAGCCATCGCACCCAGCCTCAGACTTCTCTTTGAGAGCTGTAAATGCCATAAACATATATAAGCAAAAAGACTATTTTTACCCAAATTGTATACACCAAAAAAATCATTATTTAAATGGCAATAAGTAGACATGGTCAGACATTGAAAATCTCTGAAAGTATGCAACCTTAGTGTGTTCTTTGAAAAAAAAATTGAATCATTTCTCTAGCTGACTAAAACATGAATTGAAATCAAGGTAAATAAGAAAATTAGTATAAAATAAGTTGCATTGAACTATAAAAGGAGTAAAATGGCTTGTTTTTCTAAAATAGAAGACCTGGTGACAAAGCTCCTTATAAACTTATGCAAACACACACACTATAAAAATTCCTCTGTGTTTTAGCAACTGCAGAAATTGACCTTTTTGAGTGAGGCTTGATTCAGCATGATGAAAGAGGACTACAAACCACCAAAACACTTCTAATTCATTTCAATATACTAAGTGGAACCTAAATAAATACTTGTCCTGTGCAAAAGGAACTGTGTTCCGATGTCCGAGAAGTGGATTCCCACCCTTCATTTCCTAACTCCTTAAGGAGAGTTGAAACCTCAGAATGGTGAGATCTCTGGGGTCCAAGGGTAAGCCAGGTCATGCCTGAAGCTGGGCTAGGATGAGAACCTCTATTCAAAAGGACAAGGTGTGTGACAAGGGACAGGTGGGGGGCTTGACTGTGAGAAGAACTCCCACACCTACAGGAAACACAACCCATGCCAAGACACAGCACTTGATGTGACATTTCCAGTGGATATGAAATCTGGGGCAGATTCTCTTCCCCCATCCTTCACTCCCAAGAGTGCCAACTGGTAGAATCTTTCACTGCTCCACAGCCCTGTTTCTTCTGAAATGAGAGCTTCCATCCTCTCATGCTTTCTCCACATTCGCTGCCTCTGCCTCCCACTTCAAGCAGGGTCCTTCTGCCAAGAGTTGCCCTAGAGTTGCCCAAGTGCTGCTGCCCTTGACTTCAGCCAGCCCAGAGACTCTGGGGTGTCATTGGCCCCTTCTGCCTTTCTCAGCCTGAATGTCCTGGCCCATCAGCATCTTGGTGAGACACTCTGGGAAGCAGTATTGTTAAGCAACCTGGAAGGGACTTGCATCCACTATATCTTCTCCCAGATGCCATGGCAATGAGCCTGGGGATTCATGGTGCCACAGATACTTTTCATAAGTTATATGTTACCTATTGCTGACAGTGTTGCGTCAGGCAGAGAGGTGTGCCCTCGGCCCTGCACCACCAGCTTCCCATCTGCCAGTGGCATCCCTGGTGGCTTCTGAGATGCTCTGGAGCAGTGTCTTCCCTGAGAGAGCTGGGTCTGTGACTCTGGTGCCTCTTCTGAGGTGAGCTTTTGGCTGTAGTTCATTGGCAGGGCTCATGTTCTAGAACTCTACCAGAAGATCTAACTTTAAGCCACAATAAAAGCAGCCTTCTGTGAGCAGGCAGGAGTCATCCAAAGCATCATATCCTTTTCCTCCAGGAGAAGTTGCCTTCTTTAGGGAAGCCATCATCCCAAGAGTTTCTTCTTTCTTTGGGGGGCCTGAGGGTAACTTAGGCACCCTGCTAAGGATCTGATTCCTCTTCAGATGGCCTCCCGACTCAAAGAGGCACTGCTTCTGAGAAACTGTGAGTGCTTTGGAAATAAATCTCAAATGCCCACATTGGGTGAAATTCCCCAAAATTGAAATTGAGGCACAAGAGAGATACTGAAGACAGTGTCTGATGAGAGGGCAGTTGGGGAGTGGCTCATGGGCGAAAGGAGTTTGGGGCATCCACTCTCTGGGGGTGGTGGTGTGCCCTCCCAGGGAAGCTCTACTTCAACCCTACTGGAAAACTTTGCAAAACACTGCAGTGTAATTCGATGTCAAAAATCATTCTTAACATAGAAGAGGTATAACATAACATATAAATGAGAAACCATGAAACCATTACATAAATCTATCGTTTTATTGTCTAAGAAATTTAATTATAAAGAAGAAAGGAAAGAAAATACATATCTATTATTTAGATATCCTTCCACAATGAATGTATATTATCAGTTATTCATTTCCCTCATTCACTGATTCAAAAAAAAATTAGTCAGGCCCTGCTCTTAGCTGTTAGAAAATGGAGCTTGGGAATCGCCTTCTCCGACATTAGAACACAGTTCCTTTTGTACGGGGCAAGCATTCATTTAGGTCCCACATAGTATGTTGAAAAGAATGTAAAGTGTTCTGAGGAGTTAGAGATACAGCAACAACCATACAAAACCCCTGGCCTTATGGAGCCTTACTGTGCGTGAGGGAAGGTAGGGGAGATGAAGGAACAAACTTTAATATTAAACTCTCTGCCAGATAGTCGTAAGTGCCTTAGATATATTAACATAAAGCAGTTAGGGGGCACTGAGAATGTTGAGTGGAGAAACAGTTTAATTTGGGAGTAGGTCATGCAGCTTCTTAGGAAAAAGGCTTCCGAGGCAGAGGCAATGACAGATTCAAGTGCCAATGGGGTCAGTGTGCTGAGGTCAGGTCCACAATGAGTGAGCTGGTGACAGAGATAAGGTAGGGAAGAGGCTGGGGAGCAGATCCTGAGCCAAGGAGTGGCATGACATATTTTCAAGAGAACCCTGGGGTTTCTATGTGGAGAAGAGACTAAAGGGGGCAAGGTCAGAAGCGGGAAGACCTGTTAGGAGGCTATCATAAACATCCAGCCAAGACATAATAAAGGTTTGGACCAGAATAACCATGGAGGTATGGTCAGATTCAGTATATATCAAAATTAGGGTATAGGTAGAAACGTAAAGAGATGAGAACCTGAGCCCTGGGAGAGTCCACTATCAGCAGTCCAGAGAAGAGCAGAGAGAGCAACAAGGCTTGAGGAGAGGAAAAAAGGTGGGAGGAGGAAAACCAGAAAACCAGCAGGTTGAAAATCAAGTGAAGAAAGTGCATCAGGATTGGGGAATTAATCTACAATAAGATGAGGACTGATCAAAGATTAGTTGATTAGTAATGTACAGCCTCTTGCTTTTGACCAGAGTATTTTCAATAGAATGGTGAAAAAGTGATTGGAGGTTTTTCAAGAGAGCATAGGAGTACAAAAATTGTAGTTAGCAAGAGATTTGCTTTAAATAGAAGAGGAGAATGAGATTTCAGCTGGTAAGATCAAGAGAAGTTATTTTTATTTAAAGATGGGTAAAATAAAAGAAAATGTTAAGGGAGAAAATAGAAATTTTTTACTGGAATTGGTGAAATCTAAGACTATTATATTTATTCCAGGAAAAACAAACCACTAATTGGTGGAATATTTTCAGATCTTTGGGCACTTTGCCCCTGACCACCGTCCTCAAGGTCAGAATCAGGAAGAAACAGCTCAAGGTTATTGGAGAAAGTAAAGATGTTTTCAAAGCAGTATAGTGACCACCTCTGGCTTCCATTTGTAAATTAGTCTTACATTCCATCAGCCTCCTTACTCTCCTGGGCTTATCTTCTTTGGATCTTTTTTCCCTAGTGCCTGCTTCTCCCTCCCCATCTCAGCATTAGTTCTCTGAAATCCAGGGTCTATAGACCCACTGAATTAAGTCCCTTAAATCAAACTTTGTGTGCTTCCAAGAAAATCTGTTTCTTGAAGAAAAACTCAAATACTGCAAAACTCAAGTACTGCAAATCAGCATGGTTTATTCTTTGAGGATCAGGAGGCCACAAGCAGTCAAGACTTACTGAGCTCATAAAAGAATATGCTAGCTCCAGCCATCTGAGACCAAAATGATGGAATAAAGGTCAAAGGAGAAGTCATTCTCCTAATATTCACAAAGTCATGATTTCTTAAAATGAAAATCCAATCCATGCAAAACAAAATTCATGATCAAATAGATTTATTGAGCACTTTATATTCGTCTGCCTCCCCCAGCCACACAGAGACACCCTCTGAGGATCTGTAATGATGACATATTGAGAAGCCCAAAGGAATATAAACATATGTTAAGAACATAATTTGACCTTCTCCTTTCTCTTGAACAATTTAGACTAAAGCCATTAGGTAGGACCAAGGAAGATATGCTTCTACATGGGCTGGCCTGGAGTGCGGAGCCCATGTGTGAAGGAGACAGCATAACGATACATGACTGGTTACCTACTGCAATTGCATATTACGAGCCAGTTTTCTCACTGTCTGAGAAGGGAGTAGCAAAAATGAAAGGGGAAAAAAAAACTAGAATGGACCATGTAGTGTTGGATTAGAAAGAAAGCATCAGTTTAAACACCTCTATGGATTAGAACTGGAGGTTCAGAAATAAATATAAATGTAAATGTGTATATATGTATGAGTGTGTGGGGGGAGGGGTGTGTGTATTCAAACTTAACACCCCGTGCTTTGTCCCTTGAGAGGACCTGGTAGCAGTGCCACCTGATAGCACTGAACATGACTACAGCACAGGTCCTGACTTCCACATATTATTCTCCAAGAAAAGTAACCAGGGCTTCTTGAAAAATGGTTTATCCTAGGACTAGGGCAGGAAAATAAAGATGATCTTGGAATATCTTGCTGTGCCAGAAAGCAAGGAAGTGCTCAAACACATCAAAAGAACATAGAAACCAATTTGAAGAGGCTTCCACTGGCCAAATCTAGGACATTATGAACAGCAAAGTAAACAATGAGAGCAAATAGAACAAAATGAGAAGGCTTGAGTGCACACTGATACAGATAAAGTATAATTCAGAAGATTAATGAAGAATGAGATATGTACATGGTTTTAAAATATTTCCCTACCAAATCTTGTTAATTTAAAAAAAAATGTATCATTTCACAGTGAAGAAGCCTGGCAGACAGCAGTCAATCAGGTGATCAAAGTGAACATCAGGATGCAGTTAGAAGAGAGTATTATCCCTGATATTCCTGCCAAAGGTAAGTAACTTGAAGCTAATTATGAGGAAACATCAGACAAACTCAAATCAAGGAACATTCTACAAAATAACTGGCCTGCAATCTTTAAAAGTTCTAAAGTGCAAGGAATACCTAGGAACTGTTCCAGACAGAAAGAAACCACAGAGACACCACATTTAAATGTAATGCTTGCACTTAAATCTTTTCTTTTCTTTTTTCTTTTTTTTTTTGGCTATGAAAAACATACAAAGAACAACTGGCAAAACATGAATGACACCTGAATTTCAGATGGTCAAAATGAACTGGTGTTAATCTCCTGACTTATATGGTTGTATTGTGGTTATGCAGGAGAAAGTCCTTGCTGGGAGGAAATACACTGAAGTATTTGGGGATCATGGATATATCAGTTTGGCAACTTACTATCAAACAGTTCAGGCAGGGGAAAGTTCTTTGTATTATAATTGCAACTTTTCTGTAGGTGTGAGATTGTTTCAAAATAAAACAAAAGTATGGATTTGAAAAATAATCCTCATCCTCTTTTCCAAACACATAAGATTACTGAAGTTACCTTAGGTGATAACAGCCCTGGGAATTAATCATCCACAGCTGATACTTGGACCAACACCCCTATAAAAACATTATTCCATTCTTAGTAGGAAAGGAGGCTCAATTGAGTGCAGAGCCTTCTGAGTTTGGGCCCGAGGCATTTCAAGGTAGCCTCTTCTCTTTCTCTATTCATAAGACAGGCTTAGGTGAAAAAGAGAAGGAAGATAAAGAACTTTGAATTAATTTGTCTACATAATGGGATAGGTTGAGAAAAAATTTAAAATCTGTGTCAAGTTCGTTGCATTAGAAACAGTGAATCAGCCTGATATAATAAAAGTACAATTGGTACCTTCAGGGTATCATTTAATCCTATCTGTACCTAGCATTTAACAAATGAAAGCCTAAAAGTGATTTAGTATCAACATTGTAGGCATTATTCAAATTAAATTAAAAGATGAAAAACACAGAGGTTCTGAAATGTTGAGGACCTTATTGGGATGAAGGCAGGATTAGAGGCCATGGTTGTCACTCCATCATGGTCTTAACATGAATCCCCCTGCTGTCTCCACTACAGGAGGCTGATTCTCTGTTTAAAGAAAGAGAAGGTTAATGTTATTCTCTTCTCCAAGAAATAATATGCTGTGGGAGAATCAAGAGAAGCAGACATGAATTAATCAGAATTTGAATAAGAATCCACCTGCTGCTCCATTTGTGACATATTTTTCATGTTTTACAAATACAAATCCTTAATAGAACATGTAGGATTGGTGATGAAATAATATTCCAAGATACCAGACTGTGCATATTGTTTTACTGCCTCTCTGCTCACTCTGCATTAAGAGCTTCATTGATTCCAACACCCAAGCCACCATTTTGTAAGGGGAAGCCTAAAGTTACTGGTGGCCTGAGAGGGTTCATTGTGTATCAACGTTGCTTCCCCCATAAAGTTCAAAATGTTGCCTGAAATATGAAAATAATCTTCTTGATTTTCCTTCAGTCTTTCAAATAAATACTTGTGAATTTAGTCAAGGAGTCGGAAAAGACAGTTGGAATTAGAAAATAAAAATGGTATCAATTACTAAAATTTCCCATTCGCTGCTCAGGCTTGTCTTATCTGAAGCTTGTAAAGTTGTTTAATCTTTTCCATCATCTCAGGGAAAAGAGAGCCTGGAAAATCCTAGTCATTCCACAGTAACTATCAATGGGATTTTCCATAACTATCTGGATAAAAAACGAAAATCTTAAGAAGTAGATCCAATTCTAAAACTTACTTCTCAACTTACTCATAAATGTGAAGAGACAACTCATCCATATTTTCTTCAAATAACATCTGGTTGCTTGGCCAGACTGTTAATACCTGAAAAAATTTCTGAGTTTGTTCCAACAAATCTACACTTAAAGAGCTTAAAAATGTGTTTATGCATTAAACATTCTTTTCCACATCTGACTTAAGGCCAGCGATGTGACTGTGAGAAAGAATCTTGCCAAGAACTCAGAAAGAAAGGGGAAAAAAATGTCTTTTACAAGTTTAACTGTGAAACCAGCACCTATTGGACCAGGGCAGAGGAATGAGAAATCACCACAAAGGGGCAAAAATGCTTCTAGGCCAGCAAGAGTTGGCTGTGACTCCACTAAAGGTATAAAACACACATCTAAAGGTTATATTAATCAGTCATGGAGTCATGGAAGAAGGGTTGCTCAAACAGACTTGAGCAGCACTCACCAAGGGTCCATTCCGAGTGGAAGGGGTCAGGAGCAGCACAATTGGGGTAGCACAGAACCACCAACTCATCTCTATTGTGAAAATGAATGCATCACTTTGCCTTTGCCTGATTACCATCAAACCTTACCCCGGGCTGGCCTGTCTTATTCATGATGGAAAACTCCATATTGCGCATATAGCCTAACCTAGGGCAGGCAATTATTAGATGTTTGTTCAGTGAATTTGCTCCAACTCTTTGCTCACAACTGCCTGATGATAATTTGGCTCCCCACATAGTTCTGACTACAGGGAGAGAATGACCTAGTCTTGTGGATTTGAGAATCCTGGTCCGCATGCCAGCGACAAAACTTATTGAAATAGACAGTTTAGCATTTGAGTTTCCTTACTCACAGGTTGCTCCCAAAGGAAGGGTCTGTGTGTGCTGCTGGATCAAGTTTCTGAGCCCAAAGGGCTGGTAGCAAGTCTCTGGGCTCTGGTAACTTTACCAGGATGATGATGATAGTGGTAGTGATGGGCCCAACCCTGGTCATGAACAGAGCATCTTGTGTGTACTATCAGACATTGTACTATATGTTTTATATACTTGAACTCATTTAATTCTCACAATAATCCAATAAATTAGGCATTATAAGTATTCCCATTTTGTAAATGAGGATACTGAGACTCAGAAAACTTTAGTAACTTACCCAAAGACCCATATTCAGGGTCTGGACTCAGATCCAGATTTGTCTGACTCTAAAGCCTACTTTTTTTAATTGTAAAAAAATAATACTACCTTTGGGAAGATTAGCTCTTGTCCTTCTCTTTGGCACACTCCTCTGCTTCAGCAGTGTGCTCTGGGCCATCCCAGTCCATCTTCAATATGACTATTCATCAATGCGCCACTACTGTACAAGTCTTCACAGAAAATTACATAGGATACCAATTCACCCTTAATTAGAAGTGCACAAAGTCAAACCCTGTTGCAAGGAACAGCATCACCATCTATCCTATGCCATCAGTACCATTAGCTTCACAAGCCAAAAATGGGGGCCTCTTTAACTTTTTCCTCTCCCTCACCACACCTGCCACAACCCATCCAATCATTTACATGTTTCTCAATTGAACCTCTTCAATACTTCCCTGATGCATTCACTTGCCCCCTGCTCACCATTCCCATTGCTACTACCCATCTCTCACCTGGACCACTACGAAAATCTCCAAGGTTGTGTTCTCACTTCTACTTTTGCTCCACATTGCTCCATTTTGTGTCCATATCATGGGAATGCATGCTTAAGGACACATCCATGGATCTTTATATAATCTAATCACAAATTCCACGGTTTAAAACTCCTTCAGTATGACCCTTCGCCATGTCCTGTGCTTCAGCCCTAATAATGAGTGGTCTGCGGTTTTTGGAATTTACTCAGATCTATACACTCCAGGATGGCACACACATACCAGGCATGGATACACCTGCATCCCCCTGGACCAGCAGTCTCTCCACATCTCCCTGGGAAACCTCTACAGGTGTTTTGGAACTCACTCTCATTTCAGCTCCTCCAGGAAGCCTGGGTTAGGTGCCCAGCTGAGTTCTTCTCATCACACCCCAGCTCTCACCCCTCATACCACTGTATGGGAATTTTTTTTATTTATGTGACTTCACCTCCAGACTCTGACCTCCGCAAAAGCCAGGAATCACTCTGTTTATATACAGTGCCTAACATGAACAAATGCTTATTAAATAAATGAATGAATGAATGTGAACCTGGTATACCATAGGCGTCAGAATCCACCCAGCTTCCTCAAGTATTAGCTGTGTGATCTTAAGAAAGTTGCTTAATCTCCCTAGACCTCAGAGTTATTGTCTGTAAAACGGAGATCATAAAACCTATACTGTCAAGTTATTGTGAGATTTAAACTAAATTATATAATACATGTAAAATCCTCAGTGTCATGCCTCATATATAAGAAGTATTCAACTGTTGGTTGTTATTATTATTGCTGTGCCCTTCAAGACCCTACTGAAAACATTCATGTTCTTGAAAGACTTGGAATCAATTCCCAGTTCACCATGATGACTGTGCTGCTCTGCATTTCATAATGCATTATTTTGCACCCTTGATATTGTTTGAAAGGGTCTGCCCTTTCCACACTTTCTTCAAGTCACCTAATACTTGTACAAATGCTTTTAGAATAAATGATATTATCAAATTTGATTTTGTTCTATAAACTAATAGTGCCCTTTTGCTATAGATCTTACAGTCCACTGAAATTTCAAACCATGAAAATTCACTTTGCAACTCCCAATGATACAAATGCCATAAAGAGAGGCAGTGAGAGGAACACACTTAGGGGGAATGGCAGGGCTCTGGAAAGGAGACAGGTGGTGATCCCAAATTAGAAATCAGGTCTTAAAGGGGCCACAAGCAAGATGACGTCTCAAAAAGAGGGTGCCCTTTGTCACAACAGATGTGCAAAGGTGAATGGTCAGACCAGTTCTTAAAAGAAACTTGCAGCTTTGCCCCTGTAAGGAGTACTGTGCGGTCATTAAAAATAGGAGGCCAGCTAATAACATGGCAAATAAGAACCTATAAGGGACAATGTTAAGTTAAAAAAGATTAGGGTAACATATGGCTTTTGATCATAGTATGTAAAATTTGCTTTAAAATAAACAAAAAACCTAAAGGGAGTAGACCAAAATTTTAATAGCTGTAACAATTTGATAAGTTTGTGGGTGAAATTTTCTTTTTATCAATTTCCCACACCGTTTGTAGTCCTGCGACAGTCTTTTAAAATACAAAAAGTATTTCTTAGAAAATACATATTCTGTGTGCCTCTCTCGCAGATGGCTCTAGAAATGAGATAGTGCAGAAGACACGCCCTAGACTGCAGGGGGCTCCATGAGCCCAGAGCCTGACTCAGCAGCGTGAGAACAGGGGCGAACCTGGGCACGGGGGCCCCTGCAGGTCGATCCCGCCCTGGATGGGTCCCTTCTTTACCTGCCACCGCCTCGCTGGGTGTTACTGAGTACCCCGCCAGCAGGACGCCCTCGGTGGGCGCAGCGCCCCTCCCAGCCCCCTACCATGCTATCCCCAAGCGACCCTCCTTGCGAAGGATCTCTCTGGGAGAAGGGAGGAGCTGCAAGGGGCCGGAAAGAGTTACAGGAGGCCCCAGCGACCTCGCCCTCCCGGGGCCCGCGCCGCTCCCCACTCCCGCCCCGCGGGCCGGTGACCTGTACCTCTTACAGGGGATCAGCGCCTTCCTCTCGTCCAGCACCCGCACGCGCTGGTTGAGCCCGTCGTAGGAAAGCAGGGCGCGGCTGTTGCGCCCGCTACTTTGCTGGTACATAACCTGGCGCCCCTCCCACTGCTGCGGCGCCTGGCACGGGCGCGGGGCTCCCACCGCCCCCAGGCTGCACAGGCCGCACAGCGTCCAGGCCCAGAGGCAGCCCAGCAGCCAGGGGCCCAGAGCGCCCGGGACGGTGTGGAGGGAAGCGCGTCCTGGCATCGCGGTCATCCTTCCCCGGCCCGAGGGCAAGCTCGAGCCCAAGGGGGAGCTGAGACGTCCGGGATCAGAGTGGCTCCCACCGGCTCTCTGCGCACTGTACCGGGAGTGTGGTCTGGACCAAAGTACTTCCTGTCCCTTCGGTGGCCTCTGCCGCTTTTGAGATCCGGACGCGCGACTCCCGGTAGCCAGGACCAGGGCCCTGGGAAGGCTCCAGTGAATCGCGCGGGAGCTATTTCTGCCTGGGTCACTGCCTGCTGCCACTGCCTGCTGCCGCTTCGGGTTTTCACTGCTCACTGCTGCCAACAGGAAATGCAGTGGCAGTGGTGCCACTAGCATCCTGGGAGGCATGGCGTTTTAAGAGGGGGGGTTGCCGGGAGACTGTGCCAAGAAGTGTGTTTCTCTACTAACTTCAGTGTTCAACAGGTAATCACACACGGAGGGGCAAGTTCAAGATCAAGATAGGAAAAGCAGAGCTGCTGCGTTTGCTGTGCAAACGTTTGCCCGGTGTACATTGCCCCTGGACAAAAATGCAAACTTCTTCCTCCAAATTAAAACTGGAAAGACGAGTTTTTTCCTGAAGAAATGATACTAGCTATTAATCATGGCCGCTTCTCAGCCCCCATTCCCAGTGAAGAGTCTAGGAGACTAGTAGACAACCCCTTGCATTGGGCCTAGGACTCATGGACACTGCCTCAAGGTCACATAGCAGTGAGACTGCTCCTCCCATCGCCTGGCAATACCACCAGCCGAGGGGTTTGGGTGTCTGGGGGGTTCGCTTCTTCAAGAACAAGGTTAATTTGGTTTATATTTATGTAATGTTAGGATCTATAACATGGAATGAGCGGAGCTCACACACCTGTAATCCCAGCTACTCCGGAGGCTGAAGTGGGAGGATCGCTTGAACCCAGGAGTTAGAGGTTGCAGTGAGCTATGATCAAGCCACTGCACTCCATCCAGCCTGGGTGACATGGTGAGACCCTATCTCTAAAAATATTGTGATAAAATATGAAATCAAAAAAAAGAAAGGAACTTAAAAAATGTATAGCGTCTTTCCATTTGAACTGCATTTCAAGGATGATTAAGATTGAGCCAGGTGAACGTGGGAAATAACATTCCTGAATGAAGGACACAAGGACAAGAAAAGAATAATGCTGTGGTTCAAGGACAAGGTAGAGGAGTACTCTGAAGCCATAGCACTCATTTTAAGGATTTTGTCATTCATATTGAGGACTGTGGGAACTATCAATCAATGTAAAGCTAGGGAGAAGCATCATCAGGCATACGCTTTGGAAAGCCCACTTAGGCAACAGAAGGGGTAGGGCCAGAGGGAAGGCAGGGAGACGAGGAGGCTACTGTTAACATCCTGGAAAGAGATGATCCTGATTCAGCTAAGGCAGCAGGAGTGGTCATGGAGTAGGGGAAGACAGTTGGGAGCTGTAGAGAAGCATTTCAACTCAGAGAGAGAGGTTTCTGGTTTGGGCCACTGGGAGTCCAGTCCTGAGTGAGGAGAGATGATCAGTTCATTTCAGGATTGGTTGATTTTGAACTGACTGTGGAATATTAAGGTGGAAATATCCAAGGGACAGCTTGATAAATCCTTCTGGAAACCAGCAGAGCTTTTGCATTAGGAAGCCATAGGTACATAAGTGGTAACTAAAGCCGAAGAGTAGAACAGTGGTTTCTGGGGCAATTCCACATCCCCCTTCCCAGCAAAGAAACATTTGGCAATATCTAGAGACATTTTTGATGGTCACAATGTAGATGGGGAGGAGGTTACCGTTGACATTTTGTGGGTAGAGACCAAGGATGCTACTAAACTTCCTACAATGCACAGTACAGTCACCTCGCCCGACTCAAATGAAGAGAAAATTATCTGGCCCCAAATGTCAAAAGTGTTGGGGGTGAGAAAACCTGCAGTTCAGGGGAGCATTGAGTGTGAGAAGAAGGATTAGGATGGAGCCCCAGAGAGCTCCAGACATTTAAAGGATGGGTAGAGAACAGGCACTTGAGGAGACCAAAAGGAATCACCAGAGAGAAGCCACTGAATAAGGCAACTTCCTGAGCCTTGTTAAATAAATGTAAGGCATGGAAAGAATGGACTGAATGCTGAAGTAGGGTGTTCTAGAATCACAGCCTCCCTGGAGGTCATGAAGAGGAGGGACAGTTGACAGGTTGTCCTGATGCATTCTTTCCTGCTGCCCCCTCTCTGTAGAACCACTAGAGACACTACCAATGGGCCGAATGGGGCAGGCACAGAGCTTTAGGAAGAAGGGGTCTTCATTTCCTCTTAAAAGGCATGCCTCTTGCTGTGCAGAAGCTCTTTAGTTTAATTAGATCCCATTTGTCAATTTTGGCTTTTGTTGCCATTGCTTTTGGTGTTTTAGACATGAAGTCCTTGCCCATGCCTATGTCCTGAATGGTATTACCTAGGTTTTCTTCTAGGGTTTTTATGGTATTAGGTCTAACATTTAAGTCTCTAATCCATCTTGAATTAATTTTTGTATAAGGAGTAAGGAAAGGATCCAGTTTCAGCTTTCTACTTATGGCTAGCCAATTTTCCCAGCACCATTTATTAAATAGGGAATCCTTTCCCCATTTCTTGTTTCTCTCAGGTTTGTCAAAGATCAGATGGCTATAGATGTGTGGTATTAAGAAACTACCATCAGAGTGAACAGGCAACCTACAGAATGGGAGAAAATTTTTGCAATATACTCATGTGACAAAGAGCTAATATCCAGAACCTACAAAGAACTCAAACAAATTTACAAGAAAAAAACAAACAACCCCATCCAAAAGTGGGCAAAGGGTAAGAACAGACATTTCTCAAAAGAAGACATTCATACAGCCAACAGACACATGAAAAAATGCTCATCATCACTTGCCATCAGAGAAATGCAAATCAAAACCACAATGAGATACCATCTCACACCAGTTAGAATGGTAATCATTAAAAAGTCAGGAAACAGCAGGTGCTGGAGAGGATGTGGAGAAATAGGAACACTTTTACACTGCTGGTGGGATTGTAAACTAGTTCAACCATTATGGAAAACAGTATGGCGATTCCTCAAGGATCTAGAACTAGAAGTACCATATGACCCAGCCATCCCATTTCTGGGTATATACCCAAAGGATTATAAATCATGCTGCTATAAAGACACATGCACATGTATGTTTATTGTGGCACTATTCACAATAGCAAAGACTTGGAATCAACCCAAATGTCCATCAGTGACAGACTGGATTAAGAAAATGTGGCACATATACACCATGGAATACTATGCAGCCATAAAAAAGGATGAGTTTGTGTCCTTTGTAGGGACATGGATGCAGCTGGAAACCATCATTCTTAGCAAACTATCGCAAGAACAGAAAACCAAACACCGCATGTTCTCACTCATAGGTGGGAACTGAACAATGAGATCACTTGGACTCAGGAAGGGGAACATCACACACCGGGGCCTATCATGGGGAGCGGGGAGAGGGGAAGGATTGCACTGGGAGTTATACCTGATGTAAATGACGAGTTGATGGGTGCTGACAAGTTGATAAGTGCAGCATAGCAACATGGCACAAGTATACATATGTAACAAACCTGCACGTTATGCACATGTACCCTAGAACTTAAAGTATAAAAAAAAAAAAAAAAAAAAAAGGCATGCCTCAGAGAACATCAGGGAAGCCCACGAGACTTTGTGACTTGGTACTTACATAGTTAAACAGATGCAGCAGGTTCAAACTGGCTGCAGAAATTTGAGCCCTCTCCAAGTTTTCCCTGCTCAGACTCATAGGAAAAGTGTAGGGTAGTTCAGCTCTTCCTCTTGCTCTCCTGGTAGGAACCACAGCTGAAAATCTTTTTTGCTCAGTGAAGGGTTTAGGCTCATTGGAGTTTACTGCTAGAAATGGCTTGAGATGTCATCTGGGCTTTCCTCCTAATGTGATATTTTACTAGCCTGGCTTGGCATCTTTGGAGGTTGAGACCTGTTCCACAGGAAGTGGATTACCTTTCTAGAGTGGCTTGTCAGTGTAAGAACACCGTGGGCTTCCCCTAAATAAGAACCACTCTTTGGATGAATCCTGAAATGTATTTGTCTCATTTATCCTTTTCACTTACTATGTTTAATTCATGTTCCCTAATAAACAAGATAATGCATTTAAAGTTCTTAGCTCCATGTCTTGACCATTGTAAATTCCCAGTAGATGTCACTTGCGCTTGTTGTTTCCTCGGCTGTTTTAATCCTTAGTCTTCAGTTTTAATCCTCAGTCAAAACTAAACTAATTGTGTAGGTTTAAGCTTTGGAGAGAAAAATTGTGTGCCTTAAATTTAAGTTAAACTATGTTTTTAAAGATTAACATTCAGAGAACATGTTTCCATATTGCTGATGCCCTAAAAAATAGCATATACCAGAAGTCTTACCACCTGAAGATTGACATACATCAATCTTATATAAATAAAGCCTCCTCTTTTCTGTGGATAGCTGAGCCAGCAATTGAACTTACTACCTCTTCCTAATGCAAATAAGATAAAAGAGAAAGCAAAGCATACATATTTGCATCCCATAGTACACAGCTTCTTAGCTTCTTACTCAACTCAAGCAACAGTCTCTGAGCACATCAAAAATCAAGATTTTAGGCTGCTGAGGTGGAAATCCTTTGGCATGAAGGATCAGAGCTGGGGAGACCTTTCAGATTGTGGTGTCTGATGTTTTCTCCTGGGTTCCACTAATGCTGGAGAGGGGAACAGGGAGTTAGAAGGAAGAGGGAATGTTGGAAGACATTTCCCAAGCTGGAAGATGCTAGCACACCTTCCCCCAGTTCTATTAAGTTCTTGGAGCAGAAACAAACCAAGTGTTATACTGGAAAAATTTAGGCCCAAACTGTCTACTAGCAACAACAGCAACAACAACAACAAACCACAGTCCACACAACTAAGGGCGGAGTGGGGTAATTTATACAATGTGTCCCTCCTATTCCGACATCCACTGCACTCTCCCCTGCCTCGCAGGACAGTGTCCCAACTGTCCTTAGCGCTCCTCATGCCGCCTACCGGAGAAAGCAAATATATTTCAGAATTAGAGGGCAGCAGAAGCTCCTATTTCCCCCCAACTCTATACTTTGAAAAACTCTAAGGCAGAGGGAGCAAAGTTCAGTTTTCACGCCAAAGAGTGTCTTTCTCTCTCTTGAAATTCTCTCCCGCACCCTCTTGTATCCGGTGTCGAAAACAACTGCCAGAGGTTCTTTTTCTTGGTCCGAAGAAAAACGACTGGCCAGACTAAAAAGGAGGGACTTCAGGGGGAAAGCAGGCTTCCAGCCCTGGGCTGTGGCCCAGACGGGATGATGTCACCGCTTCTGCACCGAGGGGCCTGGGGGTGGGGCGGCCAAAGGGGAGCCCGCGCCGCGCCTGCAGCTGCCAAGGGAGCATTCCGAGCCCACGTCAGGGGAGGTGTCCGGATAAATAGGGTCCCGCAATGGCCGTGGCTGGCTGCGCTCCGAGCTGTGGAGTCCGGGACTGGAGCTGCCCGGGCGGATTCGCGCCCCGAAGGCTGAGAACTGGCGCTGCTCATGCCCTGTGTGCCAGACGGCCGAGATCCGCGCTCGGACCCAGCCGAGATCCCACTTTGCTACCGACTGGAGTTTGGGGAAAGAAACTCTCCTGCGCCCCAGAGGATTTCCTCCTCAGCGAAGGGACAGCTAAAGACGAAGGTGGCAGGAAGAGAAGGGCGCTTTCTGTCTGCCAGGGTCGCAGCGCGGGAGGGCAGTGCCATGTTCCTTTCCATCCTGGTGGCGCTGTGCCTGTGGCTGCACCTGGCGCTGGGCGTGCGCGGCGCGCCCTGCGAGGCGGTGCGCATCCCTATGTGCCGGCACATGCCCTGGAACATCACGCGGATGCCCAACCACCTGCACCACAGCACACAGGAGAACGCCATCCTGGCCATCGAGCAGTACGAGGAGCTGGTGGACGTGAACTGCAGCTCCGTGCTGCGCTTCTTCCTCTGTGCCATGTACGCGCCCATCTGCACCCTGGAGTTCCTGCACGACCCCATCAAGCCGTGCAAGTCGGTGTGCCAACGCGCACGCGACGACTGCGAGCCCCTCATGAAGATGTACAACCACAGCTGGCCCGAAAGCCTGGCCTGCGACGAGCTGCCCGTCTATGACCGTGGTGTGTGCATCTCGCCTGAAGCCATCGTCACGGACCTCCCGGAGGGTGAGGCCGGAGGAAGGATGGAGGGAGGCGAGGAGGCACCCGGGGTTGTGGCTGCCACTTGAGAACTAGGCGGCCACACTTAAGGCTACTGGGGGCTTCTGAGGCTTGTAGGAGGTGGGAAGAAATGGGGGAAACATTTTCTTCAGAAAAAGTCTGGTTTCCCCCGTAGGAATTTTAGAAGCTAGCGAAGGGCGCTGTACCCCTTAAGAAAAAAAAAAATTTTGCTTACAAAGGGAGCCTTCGACGATGTTTGCCTTTACAGTAGTAACAGAAATGATAATAGCAGTAAACAGGTGTTGCTAGGTGTCTGAGCAAGTGTTAAACACATTACACTTTATTCACTCATTTAATGCCCAAAATAATCTCACCAGGCAGGTGCCAATACTCGTTCCATTTAGTGCTACTTCTTAAAAAGTTTTTTTCTGAAAAAGCAGTAATGGTCATTGCTTCCCACCAGGAGTGACATTTGTAATTGCAGTTTCCCTGGAAAATTGTGAGGTCTGTTTCATGGTCATTGACCCCGAGCCAACTACTGTGGCATTTTAGTTAACCCCATCCCTACTTCCACTTCCTTCTTTTTTCTTTGGTCATTTGACTGTTTTTCTAGGAAGAAGGAGAAGTTTAAATTCACTTCTTGAAATGAAACCTAGGAATATTTTTGCATTATTTTATCCAGGCTTTCTCTGACCCAGGTTACCCCACATTTAAAGACACTATGATATTGCTGTGCTGGAATCTCTGAACTTATTCCCAGAGCATTGCCCTAAACATGAAGGAGGAGTGGTTAAGTGAATTGGGTAAATGGAAACTCCTCTCTAGTTTAGAGTTTTAGGGGAAAAAATCACATATTTATTGTTTAAATTATATAAATAATAGAGGATTATGCTTGGTTTTGGTTATATACCTGTGAACTGTTTCTGCATTGCAAGATATGAGGTGGGGATTTGGAAATATTTTGGTTACTTTGATTAATATAAACTGTTAACTTGGAATATCGACATTTCAATATGATTTTGGGAGAGTGATGTGATTTATCCAGTTGGGTTGTATATACCAGTGTATACCAGCGAGGTTAAATGGATATACATTCACATCAATTTGTGCTTGGATAGGCGAATATTCCCCCAGAGGATCTCTTTTCTAAGCCCTAGATATCATTATGAAAGGCGAAGTCAACAGTCACATGCCGTTTTTGCTATATAAATACATTTTTTTTTTTAGATGGATCCTCGCTGTGTTACCCAGGCTGGAGTGCAATGGCACAATCTCAGCTCACTGCAACCTTCGCCTCCTGGGTTCAAGTGATTCTCCTACCTCAGCCTCCCGAGTAGCCGGGATTACAGGTGTCCACCACCATGCCTGGCAAATGTTTGTATTTTTAGTAGAGACAGGGTTTTGCCATATTGGCCAGACTGGTCTCAAACTCCTGACCTCAGGTGATCCGCCCATCTCAGCCTCCCAAAGTGCTGGGATTACAGGCGTGAGCCACCTCACCCGGCTCATTTTTACCATTAAGTACTATTCTTTTGTGATACTGTGTTAGTTTATATCTTCAGAGGGCTCCTTATACTAGCTGGGTGAATAGACAAAATCACCAACCACGCCCATGTGGCCCTATTTGTGTTTCAGATGTTAAGTGGATAGACATCACACCAGACATGATGGTACAGGAAAGGCCTCTTGATGTTGACTGTAAACGCCTAAACCCTGGTGAGTTCTTTCTTCTTGGATGTTCCCTCTACTTCTCTCCAGAGTGATTTCTGTACTCTTTCCAACTTTCTGCCTCTTTTGCCTTTTTTAGATCGGTGCAAGTGTAAAAAGGTGAAGCCAACTTTGGCAACATATCTCAGCAAAAACTACAGCTATGGTAAGTCATCTGTTAAAGCCATTTACTTTTGAGACTCGGCTCATTACAAAGCTGGAATCTCAATACGGTTGCTCTCATTAAAGCTAGTCACAAAGTAAAGAAAACAAAAGATTGACTATTTGTCTAGTCGATTACGTGAATTCTATTAATATATGGCACAATAACAACTGCAAAATGTCTTGCTTTTCTGGATAAATCAAGTGCAAACAAAAGGAATGACACAGGTGATAACAATTACATGCATCAGTTTAAAAGTTTGACATCTTGATCCTCCTTGTCTTGGTAAGAAGTGCCGATCAGCCCGGATGGCACACCCCACCTATTCTCCTCCTGAGTTTTTACTGCTGCAGGAAGAATGGGAAAGTGATCCATGGATCTGATTATCTGAGAGTTGGAGAATTAAGGCCCATAGGCCCAGAGAATTAAGATCTGCCTGCATATCCTTTTACTTGTGAATAGCTACAAATATTTAACATCTTAAAGAAATTGTGAAAAAAAAATTACTCACAAAATCCTATGGTTACGCTATTGAAATAGTTTAAGTGCCCTCCTCTCTCTTACTTGAAAGAACCACTCAGCATTTTCTTCCAAGAATAAGTCAATCATGAAATTTGAAATGTTTTAAGTAATTTTAATTTCACTATTGTCATCTGAAAGTAATTTTAATTAACGTATGTTCTTTTTCAATTCAAAAAGAAATGTAAAAGGTAGGCATTTTAAAAACGTCTGTTTGGGCTGGCTACTTTATATTTCATTGCATGTCTTAAATTATTTCTGCTGAAATAACATAAAGTGGTTTTAGGGAAAATGCTTATTTTGTTTGCTGACTTAGTTTTCATCTTGCAAATTGAAATTTTATATCAGTAAGAAACTTTAGGATATATATCAGAGGTAAAAGTAGGAGGATCACAGAAACATAAAAATCTGAAAAAAGTAAGCTCTTACAAAGTTATCAGATTTAAGGATGATATTTAGCCAATGTGGGTAATTCAGCAACAACAAAAAGTAGTTTATCTTTTCCTGTAGCTTTTTTTTCTTAAAGCCTGCTCTATGTAGATACTATCCTAATCTGATTTACTTAGTCCCTCCTCTGCCAAGATCCAGCCTGAGATACTAATCTGAGTTTCACTGTCATGTTGTTCTCTTGGGTGTTATGGCCTTGGAACGACCTTGATGAAGAAACCATTTTGTATTCAAGTCCTTTGGTGTCTTCATAAACTGGCCGCCTGAAATGGAATCCAAGACAGAGCCATATTAGGCTGATTACAACTCTATGGGAGGCAGTAATAACAAGAGACCACAGAAACCAGCATTTAAAACTTGGTCAGAGACAGTGACATTAACAGCCATCTGTAATAACAGTTCTATCTCTGCTCACCATGGGTCTACTTTGTCAGTCTGTGAAATTAAAAGTAGTCCTCAGAGACTCCCTCCACTTCAAAAATGTTATGACTAATAACTATCTCTGTAAAACAGAA
This sequence comes from Theropithecus gelada, assembly GCF_003255815.1. NCBI lineage: Eukaryota > Metazoa > Chordata > Mammalia > Primates > Cercopithecidae > Theropithecus > Theropithecus gelada. The sequence continues at coordinate 75,039,875 of NC_037670.1, forward strand.
GAAGCTGAAGCATCAGATGAGTGATGGAAGAAATGCAAACCTTAAGATGACTTCTGATGTGAAAATATATGATCCTCACTTTGAATCACCACAGGGGAGAATACAAATACTGTGAATTTTTTACTGAGCTAAAGGCAGAGAAAGACTAAAACTTGCCTTTCCATTTGCTTTCCCATCTCACAGTATGCCCCAGAACATTTAAGACAATGTTGACAATATAGGACACCATCCATTTAGCATATGACTGTGTGGGCTTTTTGCCTGCACTCAGGCCACTTGGACATAACCATAATTACAGGAGTGATTCTTTAAGAGAGGCTCAGAGGTTGGCATGAATACACTATCCCTAGTTTTTCCCCAAAACCTTCAACAACACTTTTATCTATTTTTAAATTGCAGTTATTCATGCCAAAATAAAAGCTGTGCAGAGGAGTGGCTGCAATGAGGTCACAACGGTGGTGGATGTAAAAGAGATCTTCAAGTCCTCATCACCCATCCCTCGAACTCAAGTCCCGCTCATTACGAATTCTTCTTGCCAGTGTCCACACATCCTGCCCCATCAAGATGTTCTCATCATGTGTTACGAGTGGCGCTCAAGGTAGGCACAAAGAGGCAGAAGGAACTGTCTGCAGACTGTTAGAAAAACCTCAATCTCATTTAGCAGTCATGGTTTAAAAATATAACAAAAATATGTCAATGGCTTTTAAAAAAATTAGTTTAACAGATGCCTCTGTTTGAATAGCATATATTCTAATTGTCAATTATTTCTTCACAGGATGAAGGAAAAATCAAAATATGAGTATTTGAATAGAGTCTTTAAAAATCCATTTCAAAATTCATTAAGTGATTTCAAAATTTATAGGCAAGTCAATTATTTTAAGGAAGAACAATTCTTTTCAAATCATTCAAACAATTTTAGAGTCACAAATACTAAATTCTTAAGGCCACTTTAATAGCTTACAGATCAAGTAAGCAGGCATCTGAGACTATAGTTCCGCATGTTTCCATATAAACACTTTACAATATTTGACAGAGTATTGCACACACACACACACACAAGCACACTTTAAGATGATTTCTGAATCGAATATGTGATTCTCAATTCAAACATCACAAGGCAAAGTATAAACAAATATGTATATGCTTCACACACACTCATACACACAAATTCTAGCTGGGTGTATTTGTCTTCCTGGCCTCTCTTTCCTTACTCTTATTTATTTATTTATATTTTTGGATATTGGTACATTACTTATAATACAAAGTCAAACTCTTGAGCCCAGCCTCCATGTTGGGCCCTGTAAGTTGATTGCAGTATACTCCTCCAGCAAAATCACTCAGTTTTACGTAACAAGTCATCCCTCCCATTCTCTGCTGTTAATGCTCATCTGTTTCTTCTATATAGATATAAACTAAGACTATTCCTCCGAAAAGAAACCAAAAACATCTTTGAGAACTAACTTCACTTTTCTGTATTCTGTCAGTACTTGGGTTCCCTCCTTGCAACATGGATATCACCGTGTGTTCTTGGTTTTAAAGCCAGACTCTGCTTGTATCTTGTCTCCCTAAAGAAGCAGAGATGTGGTTGGGGATACCAGGTTGCTAGTCATTACATTCTATCTGGAGAGGTGAATGGATTATAATCCATTCCAGTAAAAATATTTTTGGATAATTGGGATGTATGTCCTCACAAATGATTCTAATAAATTGGTAAGGGTATGTAAAGACGATTGTGAAAATAAGAGAGGAAATCTGCTTTATGAGACCTGCAAAACTGGTGTAAAGTTACACTTGTTAAAACCATGTGATGCAATAGTAGATGTAAAGATAAATAAAACGGAGGAAAAACTCTTGAAGCAGGTTTTAATGCACCTTATATTGTACTATACAATAACTTTCAAATGGATTAAATAGACAAATATTGTAAGAACTTAAAAAAAACAGGATAAAATTAGGTGACTAAATATATCTGAAAAGCAAAGTAATTTGTAAACATAAAAGTAATGTAAGAAATTACAATGAAAAATATCAATACACATATTTGACCACATAATATTATACACATAAAAATCACAAATAATGATAGAAAAGCAAATAAAAATTGATAAACATAATTGAAAAAGATATTAAAAGATAGTAGTCTTATTAAAGAGTTCATAAAATTAATATTTAAACATCGAGACCACGATGTAGAAATATATGTACATAAATTTATATAGAGAAGTTCAAATAGTAACACAAATATAATACAAATAGTAAGTAAACATTTAAAAAATTATCTTCTTGATTCTAAATCCAAATAAAAACAAGATTTCATTTTCACCTAATGCTTAATGTTAATGAATTGGATGAAAGTGCAACCATTTTGAAAACAATTTGGCACTATGCATTGAAAATCTTTTTAAAAAATACATGCCCTATGACTCAGTTATTCTATTTTAAAAATCTGTCCTAAGAAAATAATAAGCCAGTGCACACTACTGTATACAGGGTTATTCAATGCAATACTGGTAATCATAGCTAAGCAAAAGGGAATTCAGCAATAAAGAAATGGCTGGATATATTATGGATATCCATATTCATAATATTATATTATTAACATTAGATTTTTAAATTATTCCAATTACATCAGAAAATTTAGATCATAAAATGACAAAAGGAAATTTGCAGATCATCTAAATACACAATGTAGTCTAGTAAGTGTAATAAATATTGTTACAAGGAGGAATGAAAGGAAACACCAATAAAATTAAATGGTGGATATGTGGATTATGGGGTAAAAGGTTGTTGAATAATTTTTTTACAATTTCTGTAATTTTAGCTTTTTACTTTTGTAATAAAAATCTGCTTACTAAGATAATTTGTTTTCAGGATGATGCTTCTTGAAAATTGCTTAGTTGAAAAGTGGAGAGATCAGCTTAGTAAAAGATCCATAGTAAGTATCATGAACGACACTGTGAAGATGGATGTAAGTGCATATAAAAGATTTCTTTAGAATTGGGGAATTCTTCCCATTGTCTCATCTTCAAGCTCTCATAAGAGCCAGCAATAGCGACAGTATTTGTCTTTTGAATAGGCCGTTAAGAGTGTAGCTATTCTCACTCAGAACTTTTACCAGGAATCTGTCATTCAACTTCAAAGGTTGTGAAGTTGTGTTTGATACTAATGTACTGGTTATTTCCAAGTTAAATGAGCCTTTTGTTTCTTTGTTACATGTAGTTGTTTTAGTGAACCATGAGATCCTTGAGCAGACTTAATATCCATTGAGACTAAATCTGACATATATTTGGAAGGGTGGAAATATCTGATAATAAAACTTACCCTATCACTATACATAGCAGAATCTTTTCCTATATTTATAATAACTTTAGACTTTTGTCAAAAATCATACACAAAATGTAATTGTTTTACAGTCAAATCTAGGATTTTTGTGGTAACATCATAGAAATATTGGTAATTCAATTAGAGGAGTTAAATAATTTTTTGCCCAGAAATGTGAAATTACAACCCAATCTAAAGACATCAGGTAATTGGTTTGAAATTTTTAAAGCTTCCCTTCTCTGCAAAATATGTCCATATTCATTAAGAAGAATTTGTGTTTACAGGTTCACAAAACATATTGCTACTGCCTGTGCTCTCTTAGTTTGCACCAATGAAAAGTCCCAGGGAAGAGGAAAGTATATATTAACAATTGAGTTATGGAGAATGTAGTTAGAATACAGCCTCCCCTAGTCAGTGTACTTCTGAATAAGAGAACCAAACACTATTGTGTTAAATCAGAGCCAAAAACTCATGAGCTGCTCAGAAGCATGCTTAGTTCTATTAGACAGGAAATTCTAGCAGTCTTGGTTATCTGGTTTCCCGGACTACAGTAGATTAGAAGCATCAATACAGAAGGCAAGCAGACCGTGAGAACCTGAGCTTGCTGAGAAGAAAGCTTTCAATAATCAGAGCTGTGGGACCATTCACTTTTGCAGCATATTTTCCAATAAACTTCAGTAGGAGTTTGAAAATATCACCACATGATAGCAACATACCATAATGAGTTTATTAGTTTAGAATAGATTAGAATTGTGTCGTAGCACAGTGGGGACAATGTTTTTCTTTTCATTGCATTCCTACTGCATAGAATAATACCCAACTGATGACTGTCGTCAAGCTTCTGGCTGAATGAAATAGACTCTAACCAAGCAGGGACATCTGTGTTAATATAAAGCAATGTCAATTCAACTGGACTCACTTTTTTATTGTTCCTTACTTGAGCTATTTAAAGAATAAACTTTTTGCTATCAGAGAGACTTGATTTTTCAGAATGACTCATTTCCCAGTGGTTCTGGATAGCTAGCACATTAGAGGATGACTAGGTGTAGAAGGGGCCTCTGTCTTCCTTTGGATGTGGGAGAATTAAGTGAACAAACCCTTGACTTCCCAGTGACGTGGGGTAAACTAATGCTAGTAGCCATGAAATAAGAGCCTTTTTAGAAGGCTTTGCACTATAGGAATGTTGCATTATGGGGCTAGTGGTCAAAAGTGCATGGGTGAGGGCCTCTGGCTCTGGAGTCAGAGTGGGTGAATTTGAATCCTGGCTCTGACATTTACTAGCTCTGTGGCCTGCAAATAACCTATTTGTGCTTGTTTCCTGCCCCTGTCAATGGTGCTTATTTGGAAGGACTGTTGTTTCAATGAAATGAATGCATGTGAAAACTTCATCACACACTGAGCACTTTCTGAGTCACCTGGTACCTGATAAGGGCTTGACATAGGGTAGCTATTACAATTGTTATTGTCATTAGTACATTACAGTGTAAAACTTGCCTTAATTTTCATATTAGCTGAGCACCATAAAGGGGTGAGATAATTTGATAGTCATGTTTACAAATTGCCTTTCAGCAGTGGGAAGAGAGGCTGCGGGAACAGCGGAGAACAATTCAGGACAAGAAGAAAACAGCTGGGCGCACCAGTCGTAGTAATCCCCCCAAACCAAAGGGAAAGCCTCCTGCTCCCAAACCAGCCAGCCCCAAGAAGAACATTAAAACTAGGAGTGCCCAGAAGAAAACAAACCCGAAAAAAGTGTGAGCTAACTAGTTTCCAAAACGGAGACTTCCGACTTCCTTACAGGATGAGGCTGGGCATTGCCTGGGACAACCTATGCAAGGCCATGTGCCCCTTGCCCTAACAACTCACTGCAGTGCTCTTCATAGACACATCTTGCAGCATTTTTCTTAATGCTATGCTTCAGTTTTTCTTTGTAAGCCATCACAAGCCATAGTGGTAGGTTTGCCCTTTGGTACAGAAGGTGAGTTAAAGCTGGTGGAAAAGGCTTATTGCATTGCATTCAGAGTAACCTGTGTGCATACTCTAGGAGAGTAGGGAAAATAATGCTTGTTACAATTTGACCTAATATGTGCATTGTAAAATAAATGCCATATTTCAAACAAAACACGTAATTTTTTACAGTATGTTTTATTACCATTTGATATCTGTTGTTACAATGTTAGTGATGTTTTAAAATGAGATCGAAAATCTAATGCTTCTAAGAAGGAACAGTAGTGGAATGAATGTCTAAAAGATCTTTATGTGCTTATGGTCTGTGGAAGGATTTTTGTGATGAAAGGGGATTTTTTGAAAAATCTAGAGAAGTAGCATATGGAAAATTATAATGTGTCTTTTTTACAATGACTTTTCAGCTCTGTTTTTAGCTAGAAACTCTAAAAACAAAAATAATAATAAAGAAAAATAAATAAAAAGGAGAGGCAGACAATGTCTGGATTCCTGTTTTTTGGTTACCTGATTTCATGATCATGATGCTTCTTGTCAACACCCTCTTAAGCAGCACCAGAAACAGTGAGTTTGTCTGTACCATTGGGAGTTAGGTACTAATTAGTTGGCTAATGCTCAAGTATTTTATACCCACAACAAGAGAAGTATGTCACTCATCTCACTTCCCAGGACATCCACCCTGAGAATAATATGACAAGTATAAAAATGGCCTTCGTGTGAGTGCCAAAAATTTGTTTTCTTCACTTAAACATTTTCTTTGCCTAAATACATATGAGAGGAGTTAAATATAAATATACAGAGAGGAAAGTTGAGGCTCCATCTCTGAAATGAGAATTACTTGACAGTTGGGATACTTTAATCAGAAAAGAAGAACTTATCTTGCAGTATTTTATCAACAAATTTCATAATTGTGGACAATTGGAGGCATTTATTTAAAAAAACAATTTTATTGGCCTTTTGCTAACACAGTAAGCATGTATTCTCTATAAGGCATTCAATAAATGCACAACGCCCAAAGGAAATAAAATCCTATCTAATCCTGCTCTCCACTACACAGAGGTAATCACCATTAGTATTTTGGCATATTATTCTCCAGGTTTTCTTATGCACTTATACAACGATTTGAATAAATAAAACTAGGAGCCTGCTATACGTGTGTTTCATAACCTGCCTCCTTTGCTTGGCTCTTTATTGAGATAAGTTTTCATGTCAAGAAAGCAGATACCACCTCATTTCTAACAGCTGTGTTATATTCCATAGTGTGCATTACTCAACAAACTGTTGTGCTATTGGATACTTAGGTGGTTTCTTCACTGACCATACTGAATAAACATCTCAATAGTCAAATGTCTGTGTGTATCCTTCATTAGTACCTTGGGACACGTTTGTTTAAATAGTATTTTCAGGCCTAGGAGTATGCTCAGCAAGGAAAGTTCTTGATCTTGTCAATTATGCCCCAGAATGCTTGGAACATCGGTGGATGGAAATGCTCGTTAAGTGTATGGTGTATGGAAACCCTCACTAAGATTGTTTCTCCTTCTCCATGTTTATCATAAATTTAAAGTTGTAACTAACTGGTGGCCACCTTGGACAAACCTTCTCCCTTCATCTTTGAACCATCAGCTGACAACATTCTCAGCACTTCCTATACTCCTGGCCACTGGGAAATAGTGATTTGAACCCCTCAAAGTATATAGATAAATGGATGGATGGATAGATGATTGATAGATAGATGGATAGAAAGATGGATGGATGGATGGATGGATAGATAGATAGATAGATAGATAGATAGATAGATAGATAGATTTCTTAACTGCTGGAAAAACCTATGCAACCTCCTCTATTTTTTAACAATCTAACTTAATAATATAACTGGTTAACTATAGGAACTGAAGAATTACAGTATAGCAGAGCTGCTAATAGATGCTCTCTGTCTAGCCTCCTTTTAAGATACATGAGAACTTACATAAATAGCCTTAGTTCTTACTTTTCAGCTGTAAACCAATGCAGTCTGATCACACTTTTGGTTTCTCTCCTTGGATACCTATAAGATTGTGTATTGCATTCTTACAACAAAACCCTGGACACCTGTAAGATTGTCTATCGCATTCTTACAACAAAGCCCTTACTAGCTTGAGGGTGTTTCTGGTTGGGGTAACCAGTCCCTGAGTAAAAAAGAAGAGCACGTTTTTACTGCAAGGATGTACCTGTTATTATTACCAATTCAAAAAGCAAAAATGGTTATTTGGAATCATGCAATGAAAAGGTTGAATAAGACCTCAGAAGTCATAACCTCGCTTGTTGGAGAAAGGTTGTATAAGTTTTTCTGATTTCTTGCACATAGCTAGAGACCAATTCAGGCCCTCAAATTTCCTGAATTTTGATTTACCAGTCCAAAGTCCACTGATTTTTTGGTAACATAAATCTGGGCTGCTAGAGGGACCACATATTTATCACCATAGAAAGCAACAGGATAACGAATTTCTGCTTCTTGTTATAGTCTGATTTATGCTAATACTGACCATATTTCCTAATGGAAAATACTTTTGAAAAGCAGTTTACACTGAAAGATGTATTACATCATAGGGAGAGGCATGCCAACCAACAATACATCAGTAATTAACTGATATTATTAGCCACAATATCAGTTAATTGTCAACTGTGTGATTTAACTGATAAGGAAGCATGCCATGTTCTCCAGATGAATGAAGTACCCAAGATAGAGTAGCTACTTTAATTTAAAGCACCCCAAAGAAGATGCTGAACCCTAGGATAGCAATGGAATATCCCCCCTTATTATTCAAACAACAGAGATAAGCAAAAAAAAAAAAAAAAGAAAGAAAGAAATAAAACAAAAAGACCCAAAATGTCAAAATTAACATTTTGGTGTGAATCCTTCTGGTCTTTCTTTCTGTTTTGCTGTATCAACTTAATAAGGCAGCATGAAAACTGCTCCACATAAAGAATGCAACAGTAGGTTTATATTGGACAGTTGCATAGCTTGGATGTATCAGAGTCTATTTTACCAATAATTTGTGAAAATGGACTTTTAAATGTGGTTCAGAAGTCATGCCAGGGTAAGATAGGTGTTTGTGACACAAATAATTTTCCTTCATTATTGAATACTAAAGACCATAAAAAATGTTGCCATAAGAGAGTGCAAGGCATAGACTGGGGGCAGTGGCTCACACCTGTAATCCCAGCACTTTGGGAGGTTGATGTGGGCAGATTACAAGGTCAGGAGATCGAGACCAGACCATCCTGGCTAACACGGTAAAACCCCGTCTCTATCAAAAATACAGAAACTTAGGTGTGGTGGCAGGCGCCTGTAGTCCCAGTTACTCTGGAGGTTGAGGCAAGAGAATCTCTTGAGCTGGGGAGGCAGAGGTTGCAGTGAGCCAAGATCACGCCATTGTACTCCAGCCTGGGAAACAGAGCAAGACTCTGTCTCAAAAAAAAAAAAAAAAAGAGTGCAAGTCATAAATGTTTTCTGTATTTTGTCTAATGAACATGTATTACTTTTATAATTATCAGATGCTACAAAAATATTATTAGAGAGGGATATATAGAATGTAGTTTGGTTTAAAGACATTTAGACATGCTAGTTTGAGAACTATTCCCTTGATCATACGTGTTTTCATCTGGGTTTTCAGAGAAGCAAATGCCAAAACAGAATTAAATGTGCAAAATGCCTGTGAGAGAGAATGAGGAGGGATCTAAGTAGGGCTGGAAGAGTTGTCAGAACACAATGGATGTCCACTCTGAGTGAAGGAGAGAGGGAAGAGAGAAGAAAGGTTGAGTAGAAGCATTCCAGACTGCTGCAAAGTCTAAAGAAGGTTTGGCAAGGTTATCTGGGAGTCTGAAGCCAGTCATCTGTCAAAAGAGTCCCTCTTCTCCCAGGGATAGCTCTAAGTACCCTGTTGTGCTCAGTCACTGACTGAGAGCAACCCATCGGTAGTGTGGTCTTGCTGCAAAGGTGACAGTCAATTTCAGGGTGCAGAGCTAGAACCCTTATCATTATGGCCTCTGCAATTGGAGGTTGTGATTCACATTCTCATGCTCAGCACACTATGACAACCATAAAAATATTAGCATTTGATCACTACACTTTTCCACCAGAATCTATAAAGTAGCGTCAAGCAACAGAATGTCTCTGTCAACTTCTGTAACTAGCAGCCGTACACTATTCAATCCCTAAGCTGTGGGCTTTTGTCTTCGTGCTTTTTCATGTCTTTTTCTTTTCAAATTTATTGAAGAAAGACTATGTTGATCATCACTACAGATCTTACAGTATTTGTTTGCTTTGCTACCTGAGAGAAATTTCTATCTCCTGGGATGTAAGAAAATATTTTTAAAGAGGTAATTAATGGCAAGAACAAAGCCATGGTGTGTAATCTTGCCTTTAGAGCATAAGTCTTATATATTTAGTTGTGATATTTGTATGAGAACAATTTTATAACTAAAACATGCAACTGCAGTATCTCAGTGAGAACAATTTACAGTGGCTAATATGGCTTACTTTAATGACATATTATGAAAAGGGAAAACAGTTAAATTGTTTATTAACAATTAAATTCAGCTAACAGAGCAGGCTTATAATCAGAGGACTATTCCTAAATCTCATAAAATTATAAGAACTTGAATAATATAACCAGGTGCAAAGAACTGAAGTTAAGCAAAAAAAGATAGTATTAGGAATAAAATGTCACCATGGTACCAAAATAAATCTAAAATAATGTTGTTGATTCAAACTGATGGACTTTTAAAATTCACTAGCATTTTAATAATAATTCTAATCATTTATAATATTTATTATGTCATTGAAATATTTCAGCAGCTGAAAAATTAGGCAGGCAATTGCTGAATCATCTTTCTCGTTTTTTGAAAAGCATAAAATGTCTGGCTTTGGAGGTCATCCAAAGTAGCTTCCAATGTTTGAGCAGGTTCAGACACAGTTCAGATAGGCGTCAGTGTCAGGAATCCCTTTCAGTGTCCAGAAAGGGCACCAAGACAGTCCAGCTAGAGGGCCGCAAATAGAGGACAACATATTTTACAAAATCTGTCCATCTTCCACAGGGCATCCAGGGAAGGTACTGGAGAGCATTAGGCTCAAATCAAGAATGCTTTGGGTGTCCTGTCATGGAACTGGGCTGGATGGACTGGGTGTAGACATCAGAGAGACTCTGGCTTTAGGGTTAAGGTGCATAACTGAGCCAGTACTAGAGAATGGAGACTGTTCTGTCTGGGGGAAGTCATGTAGACACTGACCTCATGCCAGTGAAGTCATCCTCGTGTATTTGGTTGATGGGATAGAGGTGTTTTCAGCACAGATGTCCCATTGCCTACTTACTAAGCCTGTCCCTGAATTCGGACCCACATCCCCACACTCCTGGGTATCTCAGCAGCTGACAGTTCTCAGCCCCAAGCTCCAACTTTTCCCACTGATTTTTCAGGTCATACTTGCCTTAGCCACAGTGGTCCAGGTCATGCTTTTACTACCTAAAGTCCAGCCAAAATTCAAGACCAGCCCATTTGGCAGAAGCCCTGGTGACTTTCTAGCCTTTTAAAATCTTTCTCCCTTAGGTGCAAGGTGCCAAGTACTGCTAACCCCAGTCCTTACACGCCTACCTCTTGCTATTGTGTTCCACCTACTAAACACAATCCCCTCTAGACTAAGACGAACTCAACTTAAACCGTAGTTGGATAGATCTCTTTAGACATTGATTGTTAGATTTCTGGCTACTTCAGTTAGAAAGAAATGGCCTTTCTCTATATCTTGTGTATGAAATCTTTGTACAGCTTTAGTCACATATACACACAACTGAGTGTAGCTTGCCATCTGCTGGTGAAATACGATATTACTTTTAAGAGAGTTTTGTCTTGTTCCGTTTTTTTCCCAATGCATTCGAAGGTCTGGATCATCCTTGAGGTAATAGCAGTGTGCCACTCAGCACAATCATATTATGAATATCCAAATACTATTAGGCCATGGAGAGCATCAGATAATAATACTCAACCTGCGGGAGCAGGGAAGGTGAAGGAAGTGAGGAAAGTAAAGATACTGACTGTACTTATTTCTCTGCACAATCTAAAGGAAGCCATTAATTGATTTGCCTTATTTTTTAATGCATTCTGAGAAAGATTGAGAAATATCCTTACTGATAACTCCCATGTACGTAATTAGATTTTGTATAATTTAACACAGTTCACAGGCATGCTTCTCAAACGTTATGTTGGAATATGAAAGTAATGCAGTGAGTAATCTGTTTCTAATGTAGAGGGATCAAAGTTTGTGAGCGTCTTATTTTTATTAATATTAGAGTTAAGAAATTAGATTGAAAACTTAATCATTCAGCAACATGATTCTTACTCATTTGCAATCGAATATTTCCCCTGAGTGGAATGAAAAGGAGGGTGTCACGGCTAACATGCTGGGAACCACATATTACTCTGGCTATGGGCTTAAGAGCATGCCACTGCAGAAAATATCATTCAGAGTACATCGTGAGAGAGGAAAAGAAACAAAAAGAAAAACAAAATTGGCTTATTACCTTCTTGCATTTTCTTACCCTCAGGGAGTTAGGTACACTGCCTGGACTGTTGGACTGTACTACAGTTTGCAAACTATATAAATCTACATGTCATCCTTTCCTCATTTTCTGCAAGAAAATTCAGAGTCAAAACTTTGACCAATTTTAAATATACATTAGGCAGTGTGCATTTGTATTTAAGTCCACTCCTGGCTTTATTTGATCTCTCCTACTCTCTTCTTCCCCACATTCCATGTTCCTCCCTCAATTATCTAGTTGTATATTGTGTGCATTTATATACCTTAAATCTTTTCTGGAAGATCGGGTAAAAATAAACATTAAGATTTGTTTGGGGAATACATTTTTATTCTTATTATGCATAGCCATTCATTTTTGTATCTTGAGATGAGTTTTTCTCCAAAGCATGTTTTTCTTATTATTCCTCCCAGGAAGCTGTGCCAAATGGTTACATATTGATGTGAACTTGTGTATTATCTTCTCAAACTTCTAGGAAAAGAAATAATGCACTTAACAAAATAAATGACAGTGCTATACACTAATCTTTCAGCAGTTACCAATTTCCATATTGAAGTGTTGCACACAAATCACAGAACTGGGAGATGGGCCTTAACCTTTACCTATAGACAGTCTGACTGAGCAAGTAAGCAGTCATCAAACATTTACAGAGCAATGAGTTAATGAACAAACATTTGTGACAGGGTTAAAAATATTAACTTGTGCGTAAGCTTTCTACCCAACCCGTTCAAGGATTAAGAATTGCTGGTTGAACCAAAGGTTAAGAAGAGAATAGGAAGGGGCTGAGAAAAATGCCAGGACTGATTGTGCAGCGTCTTCTGAACATGATGGACAGGCTGCAGTGTAAAGGCGGGGGTTGTGGGGTGGCCTGGGAGAGCAGCTGGGCGTTCAGCAGGACTCTCAGGTCAGAGATGCCCAAGAAAGGGTTTAGGGAGTTTTGTTATTGTTATACTTTGTTTGAAACAAAATTTCCTTTATTTACTATCTGTTTAAGAACTTTATTAAAGGCTTACTTATTTTTCTTCAACTTTATTTTAAGTTCAGGGGTATGTCTACAGGATGTGCAGGTTTGTTACATAGGTAAATGTGTGCCAGGGTAGTTTGCTGCACAGATCATCCCATCACCTAGGTGTTAAGCCCAGCATCCATTAGCTATTCTTTCTGATGCTCTCCCTCCAGCCCCCACCGACAGGCTCTAGTGTGTGTTGTTCCCCCCACGTGTCCATGTGTTCTCATCATTCAGCTCCCATTTATAAGTGAGAACATGCAGTGTTTGGTTTTCTGTTCCTGCATTAGTTTGCTGAGGATAATGGCTTCCAACTCCAACCATGTCCCTGCAAAGGACATGATCTCATTCCCTTTTATGGCTGCATAGTATTCCATGCCATATATGTACCACATTTTCTTTATCCAGTCTATCATTGATGGGCATTTAGACTGATTCCATATATTTGTTATTGTAAATAGTTCTGCCATGAATATATGTGTGCATGTATCTCTATAATAGAAGGATTTATATTCCTTTGGGTATATATCCAGTAATGGGATTGCTGGGTCAAATGGTATTTCTGGTTCCAGGTCTTCGAGAAATCAGCACACTGTCTTCCACAATGGTTGAACTAATTTACACTCCCACCATAAAGGCTTACTTTTAATTAAAGATTTCGATGTTAGGATTACATGCATTTTCTTTTAAAAATGTAACACTAAATTTTATATCATTTTGGGGCGAGCGTTGAAGAGTTTTCTTGCAAGAGCTTTTTGTGCTTGTCTGAAATAATTCTTCCTTATTTCACTATTTTTGTTACTATTCTTTTATCGTGGCAATATGTCGGGGGTGTGTGTATTAAATTTGCCATTGCAACCATTTAAGTGTACAAATCAATGGTATTAATGACATTTACATGGTTTGCAAACATCACCACAAACAATTTCCAAAATATTTTGTCAACTTAAAAAAGACTCTGTACCCATTAAGCAAAAACTTACAATTTCACCCTTCCTTCAGCCCCAAGCTATAATTTACTTTTTATCTCTATAATTGCCTATTTTAGGTACCTCATATAAGTGGTAACATGCAATATGTGTTATTCTGTGTCTAACACTTCATTTAGCAAAATTTTTTTGAGATTCATCCATGTTGCAGTATGCATCAATACTTTATTCCTTTTAATAGCTAAATAATATTCCATTGTATCTTTATACCAAACTTTGTTCATTGTTCTGTTAATGGACACTTGGGTGATTTCTTCCTTTTGGCTCTTGTGAATCATTTTTCTATAAACATTACTGTACAAGTATATGTTTGAGTCCCTGTTTTCAGTTCTCTTGGGAATGCACCTAAGAATATAATTGATAGGTTAAATAATGATTCTATGTTTAACCTTTTAAGAAACTGCCAAACAATTATCCAGAAGATGCACCATTTTATATTCCTACCAGCCCAAGGTGACTGTGGGTTTTTCCATCACTGTACACTGTACAATCATTGTACACTGTACACTGAAACTTTGGCCATTCAGGTAATTACTAAAAAGTCAGGAATAATAGATGCTGGTGGGGCTGTGGAGAAATAGTAACACTTTTACACTGTTGGTGGGAATGTAAATTAGTTCAATCATTATGGAAGACAGTGTGGTGATTCCTCAAGGATCTAGAACCAGAGACACCATTTGACCCAACAATTTCATTACTGCGTATATACCCAAAGGAATATAAATCATTCTACTATAAAGACACATGCACATGTATGTTTATTGCAGCAATAGTTACACTAGCAAAGACATGGAACCAACCCAAATACCCATCAGCGATAGACTGGATAAAGAAAATTTGGTACATGAAATACTATGCAGCCATCCAAAGGATCATGTCCTTTTCAGGGACATGGATGAAACTGGAAGTCACCATCCTCAGCAAACTAACACCAGAACAGAAAACCAAGCACTACATGTTCTCACTCATAAGTGTGAGTTGAACATTGAGAATGCATGGACACAGAGAGGGGAACAACATATAGCAGGGCCTGTTGGGGGGTGGGGAGCGAGGGGAAGGATCTTAGAGGATGGGTCAATAGGTGCAGGAAACCACCATGGCACACATATACCTATGTAACAAACCTGTAATTTTTTTTTTAGAACAAATAAACATAAAAAGAAGAAACTTTGGCCATTCAAAGCGGAGAAGTGGAAAAGAGTTGAGTAGAGGGACTGCATGAGGCTTTTTATGTCATAGTAGATGACACCACAGCTCAAGACCAAGGTGTGCGAACCAATGGGTGCATTGCTTGCCCTGTTGTCTCCATCCCTGCAGCCTGGATGCAGCATCCTCCGCCTGGTTACAAGCAACCAGAATCCCCAAGGTCATCAGCATCTACAAGGCTCAGGTTTGAGGCTGTGCAGCTACTATGCAATAGAACAGTGTGTCTCACAGGAAATAAAGTTTGATTCAGGAATTTGGGAAAAGTTCTTCTCTTTTTAGGACAGGTTTGTCCTAGCCTCAGTCACTGCAACAAGCAAATAAAATAAAATAATAATTAAACAGGTACGTACTTCACAGTATATACTTTAGTTTTCCTCAGGATTCTCAAAGAGTCTATTAATAACTTCTTTTGCTTCATAGGCATTAGATGCTCCATGGACAACGTTTTTCAACTTACTTATTCCAAACCGGGCTCGGATGGAGTCAGGGGAAAGTACTTTTGCTTCTTCTGGGTCTGTGGGACCCATCAATCGTCTCCATTCGGCAACAGCATTCCACTTGGTCAGAATCATGACCATAGATGGACCTCTGCAAAGAACGGTGCTTTCAGAAGACCCAGCCTACTGAAAACTGTTGACACTGCAACAAGTTTGCAAACAAGGCTAAAGACAGACCACTGCACCCTGGGCCAGGGAGCTCCCCTTTATTCTTTGTCCTTATCAGTGCAATCATACACTTCCTTTTTTTCATTTCTCCCTCTTCTAATAGGTTTATATGCTAGGTGAGTGCTGTAATTTCATTCTACACAATATTTGTCAATGAAGTCTTATTATTTTGCTACTATGAGGTTTGTAAATAGAGACATTGTCATGGATTCAGGACTTGTTACTTTATGGTTGTCCTGCAGCCTCTGACCCCTTCAGGGATTACCTCCAGTTCAGACAGCCACCTTGCTCAGGCCACCCTCAATGCCAGGATGGCCTACCTTCAAGTAACTGAGTGATATGTGCGTACAACAGCCTGGTCATTTCAACCAATACTGGACAACTCTGATAGACCAATCTAGCTGTGGTTAGCAGAGGCTGTTGTCTGGCCTGCACTACATCTTGACTTGCCCTCATCCCCATCCTGCTTCTTTGCCCTCTCTTCTTCGTTGCATCCTTATTCAATAGCCTGAATAAGAAACTCTTCCAGTTTCCCAGAAAATGCAACCTGCAATGAGTACAAAAGTTAGTTTTCTAAGCTTTCATGGTGCAGCCTTAGGCTTCTGCTTACTATTTATATCTAAATAGCACATATATTCCATTAAGTTTTGTTAACTTTATAAATTCTGCCTTCCTAAGCTCATTGACAAATGGTCAAGAATGGAAAAAAGGGAAAATGTGCAATTAAAGAGATTTCTTATACGTATTTTATACATATGTGTGTGTGTGCATGTGTGTGTATATGTACAGTCACGTACCTCTTAATAATGGAGATACATTCTGAGAAATGTGACATTAAGTTATTTCATTGTAGTGCAAACATCATAGAATATACTTACAGAAACCTAGATAGAATAGCCTCTTACGCACCTAGGCTATCTGGTTTAGCCTATGGGTCCTGGGCTATAAACCTGTATAGCATGTTACTATACTGAATACTGTAGGCAACTGTAACACAGTGTTATTTGTGTATCTAAACATATATGAACAGAAATGGTAATGCATTGCATTACAATGATCATGATATCACTAAGGCAATAGGAATTTTTCAGCTCCATTATAATCTTATGGGACCACTGCTGTATATGTAATTCATGATTGACTGAAATATTGAACTGCAAAGCATGACTGTATAGAAAATTTTTGATGTTTAATATATATAAAATAGAAAAGACATTTAACTCACAGTAAATCGATAATGATGTTCACATAATTATGAACTCTGTGTAAACAATAGTTTTGGAAAGCAGCAGTTAAAAGCAGAGACTCCCTGGGTTCAGGACCCAGCGAAACATGAGTTTTGTGACTGTGGACAACTTCTAGCCCTGGGCCTCTGTCCTCTCAAAATCAAAGTGGAAATTCTAGTAAAACTCCTTCATAGAGTTGTTACTATAAGAGTCAAATGAAATAAAGTGTGTACAGCTCATCACAAGGCCTGGAATTAAGGAAACAATAATTGTTAGCCTTTAATTTCTATGCGGTGGTTATAAAAGTATGTGTTGTCAGGAACAGATGTATCATGTGGAAAGAAGTTTTAAAGGAGTGTATTTCTTATCGTAATCTTTATGTTATTACGATACATAGAGACAAGATATCAACACATGTAAAAGGTATCAACACATGACAAGGTATCAACACATGTAAAAAAAGATGTGAATAATCATAACTAGTGTTTATCAAGTGTTTAATATCTGTCATGCACTGTTCTAGGTACTTTCAACACATAAATTATGTAGCCCTCCCAACAAGCCTATTAGATAGATACTATTATTATCCCCAGATAAGGAAACTCAGGCAACAATTAAGTATGTTGGCAAAGCAGGGGTTTGAACTGAGCCAGCCTCTGTATATCTAATGCGAAGACCTAGAGAAACTAGAAAGAAGGAAGGAAGGAAGGGAGGGAGGGAGGGAGGGAAGGAAAGAATGAAGGAAGGAAGGAAGCAAGGGGGCGAGGAGAGACAAAAGGAGGGAGAGAAAGGAAGATAGGGAGAGAGGTAAGGAAATAGAAAAAGGATGAACCGTGAATGTTAGCAAAATGTCTTCTCATGAATGAGATTAGATGAAATGTTTCAATTAATTTTTGCATTTTTCAAAGTTTCTATAATGAACATTTACCACTTTTATGATGCAAATAATTACGTATCAGAAACTTACTCAGATAACATTTCCAGTAAATCTTTATAAAAGTCTTTTCCTGTTATTTTTGGATAAATGTTCTCTATTTGCTCAGGAGTTAGGGACATTTTCTTCACCTGTGTCAGATCAAATCCAGCCTCCTTAATCATATTCAGAATCTTCTCTAGGAAAAACAGATATTTGATAATATTGCAGATTGCTTCACTTTTCCTTCATATTCAAGTAGACTGAAATAACTACGGAAAATGATAGTTTAACTTGCATGTTGTGGTTTAACACGGCAAAACTCTGCTAAACTAAATTAAAATTCCAAAGCACCAAATTGACATTCAGAACCTTAGTATGTTAGCATAGATTTTCTAGTCTCTGAGGTTCACCTTTCCAGAAACCACCTGAAACACCTAGTAGACCACAAGAGTAGAAGGGGGAAGGGGAAGGGACATGCTCTCATGCTAAGAATAAAGATGTATTTTCACTTTCATGCTACAAATGCCAAGGAATTTCTTGCTAGATATGGATTGAAGGATAAAGCCAATCTGAACTCTTCTGCCTGAAGAATCAGAAACCTTAAGGGAATTAAACAAAGCAAATGTCAAAATCTCACCAGCAGCCTAAGTTTTGAGGGCTACATACTAGAGACACAGGTGAACCAACTGAGAAACTGGGAGCTTTCTGGTAAAACGGCCTCTTCTTTGCTCTGGATCAAAAACACACAGAGTGGTCTGGGAGCTAAAGGCAATATGATTAAAACCAACAGACAGCCTGGAGAAGGCTGGACTTCTCCTGCTGGAAGGGAGGTGGCCAGGATCTGCCCTAAGACAGGCACTGCAGAAATGAAAGGGAAGAAAACATAAACCTTTCCTCAGAGACTAATTGTCTCAACAGAGAGCAAGGCCTATAAAGATATCATGAGAAAGTGATCATTATTATAGAGTAATATATAAGGTCCCCAGGACCGCAGGTGAGAAAACATTTAACTTTCTCTGGAGAGGTCAGGCATGACTTCACAGAGACACTGACCTTTGTGTTAAGCATGGAAAAAATAAGGTGTGATCACCAAGTGGACAAGTAAGGAAAGTATATTGCAGGCAGAGTGAGTAATGTATGCCAAGGGCAGAGGGCAGGAAGAAGTGACTGGGTGAAAATATACTGGAGATGAAGTTGGCCAAGTAAGTAGAAGAAAGATTATCAATAATTATGCCCTGTGAAGAAATCTAGACTTTCCTCTAAAAACAACAAGGAACATTTAAAGCATTCTAAGCAATAACATATTCAGATCTGTGCTCTAAAATGATAATTTCCTTTGCACATGAAGAATGAATTAGTGTAGGAGTGGGTGATTGTGGCATTGCAAGCAAGGTATTTGAAGACTAATGCAGTTTTTGGAAATCAATACTTCCTGGTAAAAGGAGTCACATTGGAAAACAAAAGTCTCTTACAGTTCTTTTTTTTTTTTTTTTTCAATACTTTAAGTTCTAGGGTACATGTGCACAACATGCAGGTTTGTTACATATGTATACATGTGCCATGTCGGTGTGCTGCACCCATTAACTCATCATTTACATTAGGAATATTTCTTAATGCTATCCCTCCCCACTCCCCCCACCCCACAACAGGCCCTGGTGTGTGATGTTCCCCTTCCTCTGTCCAAGTGTTCTCATTGTTCAATTCCCACCTATGAGTGAGAACATGCGGTGTTGTTTGGTTTTCTGTCCTTGTGACAGTTTGCTGAGAATGATGGTTTCCAGCTTCATCCATGTCCCTACAAAGGACATGAACTCATGCTTTTTTATGGCTGTGTAGTATTCCATGGTGTATATGTGCCACATTTTCTTAATCCAGTCTATCATTGATGGACATTTGGGTTGGTTCCAAGTCTTTGCTATTGTGAATAGTGCCACAATAAACATACATGTGCATGTGTCTTTATAGTAGCATGATTTATAATCCTTTGGGTATATACCCAGTAATGTTCTTAGATAAAGACAGCAAGTGGCTTAGGGTAACATTCAAGATAAACAGAGAGTACTGTAGGTAGTGAGACAGATTCACCCCCTGCAAAGGCCCTACCTATTAAGAAACTACCTAATTATATTAATAAAAAACCAAGAGAAAATCTGACCTGAGAAATGAAATGAGCTAACCCAAACCTTATTAATCTTTACTGAACAATTAAAAAAGATAAAATTAAAATTACTTTTAAAATTACTATTTAAAAAATGTCTTCCCCTGCTAAAGAAAGAAATAAAAGAAAGAGAATGAAGAAGGAAGAGAGGGAGGAAGAAAGCCAGCAGAAGGATGACAAATATCCCCCAAACTGTAACACGACACCCTAATGTGAATTAAGCAGTTTGAACATTAAAAAAATCATAAATCAGAACTTCAAACTCAAAACTAGAAATGGCCAAGCAATAAGTAGATGTGAAATAAAAGCTGCACTCATGAAAGACAAAGATAAAATAACAGAAATAAACTAGGTGTCTAACTTAAAACACAGAGAAGGACATAGATAACAGAAGTAAAAACAGCCAAGTAAGGGATAGCAAAATAAAGAAAGAGAAGTCAATAGGAAAAGCGATAGATACAGAAGTTAGGCAAAGATAAGTATGTCTACACGTGTGTGTATGTAGGGGTGTGTGTGTACATATCTGTGTATATATATAATTAAATACTATACATTACTACATTTATTTAAGAAATTTGACTTCATCTTACCAAAAGAGAATACTTTTAACTAAAAACTGGGTAAGTCAATCTAACCAATCAGAAACTTCAAAAGAATCCCCTGTTAGTTCCAGTTGGTGAAATCCCTAAAGAAAAAAAGAAAAGAACCGTGGAACAGAACTAATATTTAAAACTATAAGGCAGGAAAACCATCTTGAAATAAGAGAGGATAAGAATCTAGACAGCAAAAAAGACTAACATGTATCTGGAAAAATAAACCAAGAGTGGTCAAATCTCAGACATATGTTAGTAAAACTACTAGCCTTGAGAAACAAACAAAAATTCATCCCTTCTTCTGGGAAAACACCATATTACTTACAATGAAACAAAAGTCAATATGGCACCACGCTTCTTGAAAGAAATGCAGGAAACAAGAATAGAGATACCCTGTCAAGAAACTCCAAGAAAAAAATGTGAGCCTAGGATTATTTTTATCCAGCATATATGTAAATAATATGTTTTCTAACAAAGTACATTTAACATTTAACACAAGTTCAAAAACTAGGAGAATAGCTCAAGAAAAGAGAAAGATTAAGTACCTAATTGTCACAAAGGTAAAAGGGTATCATTTAAAGCAGAGAAAACAAATATCCATCCCACATTTTTTATTGTTGCTGTGTTTTTGTTTTAGGCTTTTAGCAGCCTGAAGCCATGGTTTTTTATTTCCGTCTCTAGTGATAACCAGAAAAGAAAGATGAGGAATGGGCTTTACTGGCCCGATCGGAAACAGAAACTGAGAACCCATGACTATATTCTTTCCCTTGGACAATCCTGGCAGATATTACAATAAAAATAGCTTCCAGAACAAATAAATTTCTCAAACACAAAAGAAAATGTAAAAGACCACACAGAGAAGAACATCAGTAAATGAAAAAACAACATGTAAATATAACTTAAAATAATAAGATGTTTGAAACTAAACATATTATTAACATAAAATAAATATATTATGTGAATTTATCTCACCTACTAAATTTTTTTCCCCTGTAAGATCTAAAACAATAAAACTACTAGAAGAAAATATAGGTGAAATGCTTCATAGCATTGGTCTTGGCAGTGATTTTTTTTTATAAGACCTCAAAAGCACAGGCAACAAAAGCAAAACCAGACAAATGGTATTATATCAAACTAAATTCTACCTAGTGAAGAAAAAAACCAACAGAGTGAAGATACAACCTACAGAATTCAAGAAAATATTTTCAAGCTATGCATCTGACAAAGGGTTAATATACAGCATATATAAGGAACTCAACTCAATAGCAAACAAACAAAAGCCAGAAAAAAGGATTCTGATTTAAAAATGGGTGAAAACCTGAATGGACATTTCTCAGAAGAAATCTGTTGGACATACAATGACTAACACATATATGAAAAAAGGCTCAACGTCTCTTAAAAAATTAAAAATAGAACTACCATATATGATCCAGCAATGCCACTATGGGTATATATCCAAAGGAAATAAAATCAGTACATTGAAGAAATATCTGTACTCACATGTTTACTACAGCATTATCCACAATAGCCAAGATTTGGAACTAACCTAAGTGTTCACTGATGGAGGAATGGATGACGAAAGTGTGATATATATACATAATGGAATATTATTCAGCTATAAAAAGTAATGAAATCCTGTCATTTGTGGTAACATCGAAGAACCTAGAGGACATTATCTTAAGTGAAATAAGCAAGGCACAGAAAAGACATATACTGCATGATTTCACTCATATGTGGAACCTAAAGAAGTTCATCTCCTAGAAGTAGAGAGCAGAATGGTGCTTTCTAGAAGTGGGGAGGGTATGGGGGAGGGAGAAGTTGGGAGAGATCAGTCTATGGGTACAAGTTCTGGTGTTCTACTGCATAGTAGGGTAACTATAGTTAATAATATTGCATTGCACATTTCAAATTGGTAGAAGAGGAGATTTTGAATGTTCTCACCACAAAGAAATGATAAAGTTATGAGGCAATGGGTATGCTACATACCCTGATTTGATTATTACACAATATGTACATGTATCAAAACATCATAAGGTACCCCATGAATATGGACAATTATGTTTCAATTTAAAAAATTAAAAATACACAAGTTGTGTACTGTTTTATTACAGTAAATTTGGCTGTTTAACATATATTTTGAGAGAAAGTCATGAATACAAATCCATCTTTATGGATTTCATGTGTGAGACAAGCCTAAAAAGAAGTGATTCAAAAAGGTTAAAAATAAATAAATAGGCAAAAATATATAAGGCAAATGCAAATGATAAGAAAGCAGGGCGTGTGGTCTTGATAGCAAACAATACAGAATTCAGGCCCCAACGCATTAAATGAGACAAATAAGAGCTTTGTTTAATGCTAAAAACTAAATTTACCATGAATAGTTTTAAATATCTAGGTATCAAATAACATGGCCACCACCATTATTAATCAGAAAATACAGGAAATACAGCCAACAATATACTGAAAACAGGTGACTCACACCTCTAGTTTCTGACAGATCCTTCAAATTCAAGACAGATCAAGTTGGGAAAAAAAATAAATCAAGATGAATCAAACGGTAAGGCTGGTTTTATCTTATATTTAAACTTTTCACCATGATACCGGTGATAATATTTTTTCTCCTCATACACGTAGAATCTTCACAAAAGTTTGCCATATGGTAGTTCAACAATATCATGATAATTTCAAAAAAAATGCAAGCTTTTTCTTCTACCAGAATTAAAAAAAAATCTCTTTAAAATAAATTTATTTGTTGAATAACTCTAAGGCCCAAGGGAAAATATAAACCAAAATTACAAAATTTCAATAATTAATTATCAATAATCAATAAAGATAATGAAAACACTATGCATTAGAACCTGTGGGCTATAATTAAAGCAGTAATCATATGAAAATGTATAACTTTAAAAATTATTATCAATAAAAATTAAAAGTTGAAAATAAATAAGTTTAATATTCAACTCAAAAAACTAGAAGAAGAACATAAGAAAAAACAACTAGGAAATAGAAGGAAGAAAATCATGAAGATAAAGCCAAAAATAGTAGTTAGAAAAGAGAAAAACATAGAACTCATGAATAAATTAAATTTTTATTGTTTGAAAGAGAGCAAAATACAAAATGGTAAAGTAGAAATAATCACTGAAATGGAGCAAATATAAAATAATGATAAGAAATTACTTTACAAATTACATAGCTGGAATAGATACCTTCCTAGGAAAATGTAATTTAACTATATTTACTCAAAGGGTGATAGAAAGCTTAAATACAGCAATTTCCATAAAAGAAACAGAGAAAGTGATCAAATAATTATCCCACAAAACAAAACAGGCCCAGATTTTTTGCAGGAAAATTTTGCCACACCTCCAAATACCAATCTCAGTGCTGCTTACACTCTTTTGGAGCACTGAAAAACATGTTCACATTCCTTATGAAGTATTCCATCGATTTCTAAACCTGATAGATATCAAACCAAAAAAATGGAAAGCAGAGATCAAGCTCACTTTCAAGTCTCAATACAAAAAAATAAACAAGTGAAATATAAGCAAATAGTATCCAAAAGTATATCTAAAAATGCATCATAACTAAGCAACACCTATATAGGAATGGAGGATATAGTTCAATATTTGAAATATCATTACCATGATATTCCATATCAATATATCCATGGAAAAACTAACTCATCATTTTCATAAATTCTGAAAAGGACTTCAGCAAAATTCAATACTATTTCTGATTAAGAGAAAGACAAGGAGAAGGATGAGGGAGGGAGAGGTGAGAGAGGTAGCAAAAGAAAATATGACAAAGTTAATTGTTGAATCTAAATGAAGGATATACGTATTCATCGCAACTTTTTTGAATTTTCTGTTTCCTGTTTTGGTTTTCTGCTTGTAAATTTTTTAAGTGTTCACAAAATTTGGAGAAAATGTATACATTGACTTTTATTCTTAAATATTTACCTATTTGTTCACTTGTTGCATGAGGTTTAATCAAGCCTAAAGTGCTTTGAAGAGGAAAGAAATGCTGTATTTCCCTTTCAGCGGTTTCTAATGAATCACTGCCATACAACTGGTTGACCGGCAAACTGTCCATCGCAAATTGTGCACATAAACTTTGAAAAAGAAGTCAGATTTAAAAGCTATTGGAACAGAACAGAATAATATAACACAATTTATCTAAGTTGTTCAAAAGTTATCAAATAACAGCAAATCATTCCAGATCTTGACACTGTGCAAAAGGAAGTGAGTACATGGTGACTTAGGGCATGCTACTTCTTTTCAAGGAGGTAATGGTCATTAAGAAGAAAGGATGTGATCATTTAAATCATCATGACAATGAATATTGACAGATAACTATGAAAGAGCAATGAATGCTGATATGGTTTGGCTGTGTTCCCATCCAATTCTCATGTTGAATTGTAATCCCCAAAATCCCCACATGTCATGGGCGGGACCTAGTGGGAGCTAATTGAATCATGGGGCAGTTTTCCCCACGCTGTTCTCGTGCTAGTGACTGAGTTCTCAGAAGATCTGATGGTTTTACAAACACCTGGTATTTCCCCTGCTAGTACTCATTCTCTCTCCTGTCACCCCGTGAAGAGGTGCCTTCCGCCATGATTATAAGTTTCCTAAGGCTTCCCCAGCCATGCAGAACTGTGAGTCAATTAAACCTCTTTTCTTTATACTACCGAATCTCGGGTATTTCTTCATAGTGGCATGAAAACAGACTGACACAGATGCCCTACGCAGTGAAAAAGCTCAGAGGGTAGAATCCTTGTTGCACTATTTGCTAGCTATGTGATATTAGGGAGCTGCTTAACTTCCCTGTTCTTTAGTTGTCCCAAATATAAATATGACAATAAAACCTGTTTCAGAAGGTGATTTTGCAGATGCAATCAGATGATGCCTTTGAAATATATGGTGCGTGTATTGAACTCTAAATAAATTTTCTTTCACCATGTGATAATGCTTCATATTATCAAGCATTACATGGCATTTGACTCTAGACCAAAGATACAAAATTATAAACAATAAATCCAGAAGATACTGTAAGGGAACCCCCCAGGTGAGCAACAACAGCAATAAAAGAGAAGTAGACAGGACAGCTTTGTGGGAAGAGGCGAGAGTGAAGTTGATAATACCAGACCAACCACATTAGATTAGACAGTTTATTGTTATGCTTTCTTTCCTATAAATAAGTATGTATCTTCTGAATCAGTTGTTGCTCTTTGGTTTTTTTTTTTCAGTGGTCCTTTTTATCTGTCTTTCTATCTATCTATGCATATTTTAGTAGCAAATGATGCTCACTGCCCATTTCACCTTTTTCCCTTTAAACGGTCCAGGGCAGTCAACTCAACAAATTCTAGCTATGGTGAATAATGTTCCTTCCTGCTAACACCAATGTGGATTCTTCATATCACAGGAAACTTGGTTTTCTGTCCCCAGCTTCCAGATCCTCTTCTTTCCTCTCTGGTCTCAGTGACTCATTCAGGATTTTGTTTGTTTGTTTTTGCTTTTTTTTTTTTTTTTTTTGCCTTGTCACCTTGACGTTTCCATTCTGCCCTTGGCTGTTCCCACACCTCCGATTTGGAGATACTTTCAGCCCTAATCCCTTGGACTCTGTGATTGCCAGGGATGAGGGATTTGCACAATGATTGAATGAAACAGCCAGAGCCATCCCGAGCACTTACTCTACTCAATGCAGAGCATTCTCCTATCCCCTGTTCCGCCGTCAAACATGATTATTGGAAAATGTCAGAGGAGGAATAGTGGGATAGAGGGAGTAATGGGTAACAATGAGGGGTTGCTGTGCTTCTCTTCTATGCAAATTATCGTATTTTGGGTAAAAGAACGCCAGCATAGCATCTAATATTCAGGCACAGGAAAAGGGTGACGTTCCATTGAAAGAGTTATTCCTAAAGCAACCGTAAGTGCTGGGTGGAGCCAAGGGAAGTGGAAAAGTGGGGATCAATTGGAAAGAAAGATGAAGATTAATTGTGAACTTGTGGCAATTTTCAGTATGATAGTGGGGTGGAGATGGGGCAGTAACTGAGAGCCTCCACACTTGGTGCCATAGTGTCTAGACCAGTGTGCCTACAGACACAGGCCTTGTGTTGATAGCAATCCTTCTCTCTGGTAGCATGCATTGCACTCTATGCCACATTTTATTAAATGATTCCATGGCACTCTGCTCACACCACTTGCAGAGGTTCTATGCTTATTATCCTTCACAATCATTGGCACATAAGCAAAGACATAACTGAGTAGGGCTAAATAAGGGGCAATACATGTTCATGCAACACAAGCCAAATTTAAGTATATCCTACCCAAAAGAAAGCACTTCAGCTTTCATGTAAGTGAGGCTTCATAACTATTGCTATTTATTGTGTCAACATGTATGTCAGGTTTGCAGTGCCTTAAAGAACATCTATATTCTTACACACTTGAAGGGGGTATGAGGGGAGTCCTTTCTTTCTTTGAACTGAATCTTAGCCTAAAATCAGCACAAAGAATTCAAGGGAATTGAAATTCAATTTGCTTCCATCAGCTTCATGCCAAATATGGAGATGCATGAGACACTATTTCTATCCTGCAGATGATATTAAGCCTAGCAGGTAAGCTCAGAAAATGCAGAAAGAGTTTCCCCTATATGCCAGGTAATATGCCAGGGGTCAAGTTGATTACAAAGTTTAGCTGATTTCTAACATTAATCAATAAGCTAAGTCAATAAATGTTCCCACTAAATTGTAGAGTACATATTCAATTAGTCATCATTGTCTTAAAACTCATGATCAGTTAAAGAAGCTACAGCTGCCACCACAACCTTCCAAAGGAATTTCTCCTAAATAGCGGGTAGGGTGGATATTTCTCCCAAGAGATGACCTGTTGACTGAAATATACACCTCTTAGCTCCCGGCCCCAAGCCTAGCATCTCACAATGGTCTCTTGCAAATCCTTGGCCATCCTCAGCCTGGCACAGGGCTGGACCTCCAGTCATAAGCAGTCCACTCCTTCACCAGGAAAGGTAGCTTTCCTGAGAAGCTCCCTTGGACTAGAGCTGTGGTTCCATTACTCTACATCTAAAAAGGTGTTTAAAATGGATCCCATGAAAACAGATAGGGACCCATGGTATGAATCCTACCTGTCTGGAAAATATTCAACAGCTTCTTCAACAGTTCTTGGTCCCAGTAATTGTTTCCAGTATTGCAAGCCATTGTCTCTCAATAAAACAAGGGCTAGAGATGGACCACTATTAGAAAAGAAAACAAAGAAGAGGTAATAAGAATTGCAGTTCAGTAATTAATTATGTATAGGCAATACAAATGCATGTTGTTAAATAGATCAAAAACATGTAACATGTAAAATAATCTTTTAACAGAGGTTTGAAATTAGTTTCCACTGATAAATTTTCAAGAGCATATCTTTAAAATAGAAGCAGAGAAAGGAAGGGAAGGGGAGGGCCATGATTCTTGTAGATGTTTCTTTAATTATTCCCATGGTCCTGCTGGTTTACATGCCCTTGCAGGATTTCTGCTTCAATTGCGATTTCAGTTATTCTTCTAGCACATTTCTAGCAACTTATTCTTTCCAGAACTAGTTAACTACAAGATTACAAAAGCTCTTGAGAGTCAGTCAGTTCTCTGCTTAAACTTGATAGTGTTGTACACCCTGGACTTCTAGTGTTCAACTCAACGGGACTCCATTAACTTCCTCTGAGACCTTCCTACTATTCCAGTAACATTCCTGGAAGACTAGAGAAGGTGAGCAGAGGATTGGGATGGGAGCAGGACTGGTAGAGAAGTAAACTCAGAACGTGTTTACAGACTTGAGGAGTTTGGCAGCTTAAATAGAAACCAGACTTAGGAGAAAGTTTACATGATTCAAAAATAAATCAGACTGAGTTTTCTAAATCTTGAATTCTACCTGGTCATGTTTTCTATAAGTTTATTAAAATAGTTTTCATTTTCATATTCCTTGCACAGTGCTTGTGCTTCTTTTTCCGATAATACTAGTTGCCTTTGCTCCAGTATTTTGAAGTCTTCATCTCTAATAGTATGCAAAACATCATCTAAATAAAAACAGTCACATAATAAGTTTTAAACTGGTAGATTACTGGTTATGTACACAATACATAATATACTATCATGAGGGCATACAATGCACTTTTTTCTCATACAAAATTTTGAAAATTTGCAGAAATAGCTTCTTAGGTTTTAATTTAAGGTGAACAGTGTCTCTTAACATCTCATTATGATGCATTTCCAATTTTTCATTGCATAGGAATCATGCATACATACACATACACATATACAACACACACACACACATAGGTATCTCATTAAATCTTTTTCTTGGGTGTATGCATGTGAATATGAGTGTGTGTGTATGTGTGTGTGTGTGTAGATAGTAACCTAAATAATCAACCAACACAATTATGGAAGTCATTATAAATAATTTTTGTGTTCAATTACCATGATTTGATTTGTCCCATTTGGGGAGAAACAAGTTGATTGAATACCTGAAAGTATATCTCAACCTTCTTCTCTCTTGCCTGCTTCCCACTACAGAAACCTAGAAAATCCAATACTCATACCTCCATCCTTCCTTACAGATAGTGTGGTAGTGTGATCCAGCTATGGTCAATGATATTTATAGGAAATACACTGGGGAGTCTTCTGAGAGAGGCACTCAGGGAGAACGTCTGTCCCACACCAACTTCTGCAATTGCCATATAATATTAATAGCTTCTTGAAATGACTCATGATAAAAGCTGAGGAAAAATATTCAGGGAAGGTAAATCTGCATAAAGCTAAAGAAAGTAGATTTAATGGAAGAGTAGGTCGATTGTCGACCCTTGAGAATCCTGGTGATTGCCTTCCCTAATTTGCACTCTCTCAGTTAAGTGATCACAGACAAGTTATAAACCAGGTGTAAAGAGGGTCCTCACCATCCAACGGATAAATTGAAAAATATTAGTGAGTATGCTTTATTTGCAAGACAGCATTGAGTTTCTTTGAACTCACCACTAGAGGATTGTTTCACTCTAAATTCCATGATGAATATAATAATAAATATTTTATTTTGCTTGCACTATGCCCACGAGAATTTTCAAACATCCTTTCAAGCATTCCAGTAACACTTCCCAATGCAGTATTTGGTGACAGGTATGAACACATACAGAATTCCTGGTTCTAGATAAAGGCTTCTAGCAATTGCATAGAAGTTTCATGGAATAACCTGATGCATAAAAAATCATACTTCAAAGCCTTAAACACCTTGTTGACTTTTCTTTCTTTCTTTCTTTCTTTCTTTCTTTCTTTCTTTCTTTCTTTTTAGATGGGGTCTTGCTCTGTCACCCAGGCTGGAGTGCAGTGGCCGGATCTCAGCTCACTGCAAGCTCCGCCTCCTGGGTTCACGCCATTCTCCTGCCTCAGCCTCCCGAGTAGCTGGGACTACAGGCGCCCGCCACTTCGCCCTGCTAGTTTTTTTTTTGTATTTTTTAGTAGAGACGGGGTTTCACCGGGTTAGCCAGGATGGTCTCGATCTCCTGACCTTGTGATCCGCCCGTCTCGGCCTCCCAAAGTGCTGGGATTACAGGCTTGAGCCACCGCACCCGGCCTTCTTTCTTTCTTTCTTTCTTTCTTTCTTCCTCTTTCTTTCTTTCTCTCTTTTTCTGTCTTCTTTCTTTCTTTTTCTTTCTTCCTTCTTTCCTTTCTTTTTCTTTTTCCTCCCTCCCTCCTTTCCCTCCCTCCTTCTCTCCTCCCTCCCTCCCTCCTTTCCTTCCTTCCTTCCTTCCTTCCTTCCTTCCTTCCTTCCTTCCTTCCTTTATTTCTTTTCTTTTTCTTGACAGGATCTCACTCTGTCGCCCAGGCTAGAGTGCAGTAGCACTATCTCAGCTCACTGCAACCTCCACCTCCCAGGTTCAAGTGATTCTCCTGCCTCAGCCTCCCCAGCAGCTGGGACCACAGGCATGGGCCACCACGCCCGGCTATGTTTTCTATTTTTAGTAGAGATGAGATTTCACCATCTTGCCCAGGCTGGTCTTGATCTCCTGGGCTCAAGCAATCCGGCTGCCTGGCCTCCCAAGGTGGTGGTACTACAGGTGTGAACCACAGCACCTGGCCCACACCTTGATACCTTACTTCTCATCAATCACAGGTAAATTTCTAAGTAAGGTGCTTAATAGTTAAATAAATGTGTAAACATCAGTTCATTCTTAGATATCTATATAATTTTGAAAAACAATTGAGCAAAAATAAAGGGAAAATATTTTGCAAGTATCTAAATAAATCAAGCCACAACTACCAAGAACAAAAACGGAATTATCCACAAAGGAACAAAAACCAAGCTGACAGCAGACTCTTTCTCTGCAATACAACTTTGTGCTCACAAATTTGATAATTCAGATAAATTGACCCATTCCTTGAAATACGCTAAATATTAAATACCAAAACTCACACAATGAGAGCTAGGTAATATGATTATCCCTATATCTATTAGATAAATTGAAATAATCCTTAATAACATTCTGAAAAATACAGCACCGGGACCAGATTATATCACTAGTGAATTCTACAAAACGTTTAAGGAATAAATGACACCAATTATCTGGAAACAATTTATTTTTTTTTTCCAGAAAATAGAAGCAGAGGGAACACTTTCTAACTCATTCCATGAGGCCAGCCTTACCATAATATTCAAAAAGATATTACAAGAAAGAAAAACTACAGATCAATAGCTCTCATGAACATAGGCGCAAAAATCCTTAACAAAATATTAACCATTCAAATTTAACAATGTATAAAAAAGTTACAAACCATGACCAAGCTGGATTTATTCCAAGTACGCCAGGGTGGTTCAACATTTGAAAATCAATTAACATAATCTCCACTAACAGGTTAAAGAAGAAAAGTCATATGATTATATTAGTAGATACAGAAAAATCGTATGACAAATTTAATACCAATTCATGATAAAAATTCTTACCAGAGGAGGAATAAAGGGAAACTTTCTCAACTTACTAGAGAACATCTTCAAAAATCCTACAGTTAACACTGTCCTTAATGGAGAGAAACTAGAAGCTTTGCCTCTAAGATCGGGGAAAAAAAGCAAAGCTGCTCCCTCTCACTACTCCTCTTCAAATTCATACTGGAAATCTTAGCTAAAGAAATAACACAAGAAAAGGAAATAAAAGGTATACTGATTCAGAATGAGGAAACAAAACTATTGTTGTTCTTCACAGAGGACATGACAGTCTCTGCAGAAAATCCCAAAGAATCATCATCATCATTGCCAACAACAACAACAACACAAAACTTCAGGCACTGATAAGAGAATATTATAGCAAGAGTTCAGGTTATAATTAATGCACAAAAGTCAATTTATTTCTATATACCAGAAATGAACAATTGGAATTTGAAATTTAAAATGAAACAATCTATACTAGCACTAAAAAAGAAAATACGTGGGTAAAAATCTATCAAAACACGCAAAGAATCTAAATGAAGAAAACTACAAAACTCTGGTGAAAAAAATCAAAGATCTAAATAAATGGAGAGATATTCCATATTCATCGATAATAAGACTTAATATTAAGATGTCAGTTTTTCCCAACTTGATCTGTAGATTAAACACAATCCCAACCAAAAACCGAGCAAGTTATTTTGTGGATGTGGAAACTGACAAACTGATTCTCCAGTTTATATGAAAAGGCCAAAGATGTGACACAGTATTGAAGGAGAAGAACAAAGTTAGAGAACTGATACTACCTGACCTAGCCACATCCATTAATGGAACAGAGTAGAGAGCCCAGAAAAAGACCCACACAAATATAGTCAATTGATTCGTGACAAAGTTGCAAAGGCAATACAATGGAGGAAGGACAGTCTTGTCAACAAATGGTGCTGAAGTAGTTAGAAATACCCTCTCAAAACAATAAATCTAGACACAGACCTTATACTATTCATAAAAATAACTCAAAATGGATGATAGACCTAAATGTAAAACACAAAACTATAAACTTTCTAGAGAATAACAGAAGAAAATCTAGGTGACCTTGTGGTTAGCAATGAGTTTTTAGAGACAACACTAAAACCACAATCCAGAAAGAAATAACTAATAAGCTGGATTATATTAAAAATAAAAACTTTTCTGTGAAAGACACTTTTAAGAAACCACAGAACAAAAAACTTGGAGAAAATATTTGCAAACCACATACATGATAAAAGACTTGTATTCAAAATAAACAAAAACACTTTCTACTCAACAATGAGAAAAACAAACAACTCAATGAAGAAATGGGCAAAAATTTTAAAGAGACAACACATCATCAAAGAAGATACTGAGATGATTAGTAAGCACATGAAAAGAAGCTGTGCATAATACGTCATTAGGGAATTGTAAACAAGGACATCGGTAAGGTAATATTATTTACCTATTAATGTAACTAAACTCCCAAAAACTGACAATACCAAATCCTGGCACAGTTGTAGAGCAACAGGAACTCTGATTCATTTCTAATAAAAATGGAAAGTGATACAGCTGCTTTGGAAGACATTTTGGCAGTTTCTTACAAACGACGCATAATTTTACAGCATGATCCTATACTCATGCTCCTAGATATTTACCCAATTAAATTGAAAACATACATCCACACAAAAACCTACATATGAACACCTACAGCAATTTTCTTCATAATGGCTGAAAACTGGAAGCAACCAAGATGCCCTTCGATAGCTAACTACATCAATAAACTTAGTTGCATACATACAATGGAATATTATTCAGTGATAAGAAGAAATGAACAATCAAGCCACCAAAAGACATGGAGGAACACAAAATGCACATTGCTAAGTGAAAGAAGTCAATCTGAAAAGGCTATCCACTGGCCGGGTGCGGTGGCTCACACCTATAATCCCAGCCCTTTGGGAGGCGAGGCAGGGGGATCACTTGAGGTCAGGAGTTCTAGACTACCCTGGCCAACAGGGAGAAACCCCTCTCTACTAAAAATACAAAAATTAGCCAGCGTGGTGGCACACCTGTAATCCCAGCTACTTGGGAGACTGAGGCAGGAGAATCTCTTGAACCTGGGAGGCGGAGGTTGCAGTGATCCAAGGTTGCACCACTGCACTCTAGCCTGGGTGACAGAACGAGACTCCATCTCAAAAAATAAAAAATAAATAAAAACATATATATATATAATGAAAAGCCTATATGTGGTATGATTTCAACTCTAAGACATTCCGTAACATATCAAATAGTAAAAGGATCAGTGGTTGCCAGGGGTTAGGAGAGAGAAAGGGATTGGTATGTAAAACACAGGGGATTTTTTAGGGTGATGATTCTATTCTGTATAATACTGTAATGGGAATACCTAACATTATGCATTTGTCACAATCCATAGGATGCACAAAATAAAGAGTGAAACTTAATGTAAACTATGGACTTTAGTTAACAACATTGTAACAATATTGGTTCATTAACTGTAAAAGTGTATCACAGTAATACAAGATGTTGATAGGAGAAGCTGGGAGGGAGCAGGTATATAGGAATTCTGTAGTATTTTTCTTAATTTTTCTCAAAGTCTACAACAATTTAATTTTTTGGCTTGATTTTTCTGTAAATCTAAAACTCTTCTATAAAGTCTGTTTATTTAAAAATAACATATATTTGAAAATATTATCTTTTTTAAATATTAAAAGACATTCAAAATGGCAAAAAGACAAAAATAAAACAAAATCTTCCAAAAAAGAGAATCCCATGTCTAAATCGTTTTACTCACAAATTCCAGTAAACATTTAAGATATAACTCCAATTTTATACTGTCTCATCCATAAAATAGGAGTGATTGCTTCTCATCTCACTTTATGAACCTGCATTACTCTGACACCAAAACCAGATAAAAACATTACAAGAAAATAAATCAACACGTATCCCTTCTGAATATAGACACAGAAATTCTCAAAAGAATATTAGCAAATCAAACCCAGCAGTGTGTAAAAAGGACAATACGTGACAGCCAAGTCAGATTTTTCTGGAGAATGCAAGGCTGTTTCAACATCAAAAATCAAAATAATCCAGCATATTATCAAAATGATGGAAAAAACACAATCACATCAATAGATACCAAAAAAAAAAAAAAAATAGAGAAAAACACAACATCCATTCCTCATAAAAATTCTCACCTAACTAGGAAGAGGTGGTAATTTTCTTAATCTGATGAAGGACATACACAGCTAACACACTTAATGGTAAAAGACCAAATGCTTTTGCTGTAAGATCAGGTACAAGGCAAGGATGTCTCCTCTCATCACTCCAATTCAGCATCATGCAGGACATGTTAGCTAGCTCAACGAGGAAAGAAAAAGAAATAAAAGGCATACAGATGGAAATGAAGAGGAACAAGTATCTCACTTTGCAAACCCTATTACTGTGTATATCAGCGATTTTCAGCCAGAGAGATTTTGCTCTACAAGGGGCATCCTCCAGAGACGTTTTTGGTTGTCACAATTTGAGAGGTAGGGCAGTGGGGAAGGGGGATATGATACTGACTTTTAGTGAGTAGAGGCCAAGGATGCTGCCTCACATTTTACAATGCACATAACACAGTCAATTCTCCCCCCTGGACAAAGAATGATCTGGCCCAAAATGGAAGCAGGTCTGAGGTTGAGAAATCCTGGTCTACACAGAAACGCCAAGGAAACAATGTCAAAGCT
The DNA here is from genome assembly GCF_003255815.1 of Theropithecus gelada. Taxonomy (NCBI): domain Eukaryota; kingdom Metazoa; phylum Chordata; class Mammalia; order Primates; family Cercopithecidae; genus Theropithecus; species Theropithecus gelada. Next base: position 75,075,190 of record NC_037670.1, read on the forward strand.
CCTTGGAAGCTCCTGGGTAATTGGACAAGTCAGAGAATAAAAGGCCAATATAAATATTAATGGTAATTATGTTTCCATATATTAGGTATAAAAAAAGAATGAATAGTGTTAATTTATGACTCATGTTCTTGTTCTGCCATATTCACTCTGCTATAAGAATGTGGGGTGAGATGAAAAGAACTAACTCTTTATGTGCCAGGTGCTTTATTTGTGTTTTATCATTTCAATGTTCTGAATTTTACACGTGAAAAAATAAACTTGGTAAAATATCTTGTTCAAGTCACACTATCAGTTATGGTAGATCCAAGCTTTGAATTGAGGCATTTCAGACATAAAAGCTTTCAATCTTTACTATGTAATAATTCCTGCAATGTTAAAATCTACTCTAACAAATTCACAGGTTAGAAAATACCTTGTAAACTCTTCAGCTACAAATATGTTTTATTCACTATTATTAAGATATTAGTAAGTTAATACATTGATTTCTTTCTTTTTTTTTTTTTTTGAGATGGAGTCTTGCTCTATCACCCAGGCTGGAATGCAGTGGCGTGATCTCAGCTCACTGCAAGCTCCTCCTCCCGGGTTTACGCCATTCTCCTGCCTCAGCCTCCCGAGTAGCTGGGACTACAGGTGCCCGCCACCTCGCTTGGCTAGTTTTTTTTTTTTTTTTTGTATTTTTTAGTAGAGACGGGGTTTCACCATGTTAGCCAGGATGGTCTCGATCTCCTGACCTCATGATCCACCCGTCTCAGCCTCCCAAAGTGCTGGGATTACAGGCTTGAGCCACCGCGCCCGGCCAATACATTAATTTCTTAAGGTGCTTTTTCTTCAATGTTAAATTTTAAAACAATATCTTTAAATGTAATTATACTAGGGTTTATTCAAATCTCATCTATAAAATACTTAAACAATTTATGCTTGATTCCCTACCTTTCCTTTCATGAAAGAGATTTGGTCGAAGTAATGCCAATGTCTTTTCTAATTTCATGCTTTTCGTTTTTATAAAATCAGGGAAGAAAGTTTCCATGAACTTAGAAACATTAGTTGCATTCTCTTCAATGTCACAAAACTGAGCTACATGCTGTCTTTCCAGATATTCTTGTAAACTGTCAAAATCCAAAATACAATTTAAGATTATTGTAAACTGAAGTTTATAACCATGCCAACAAATTAAAACTGATAATATGTTCATAAACTACTAGAAGTTAAATAAAACAAAATTAAATTCCATATAAAGATAAATTGCATCTCCCTATTATATCCAAAAATATGATACTTAATTCAACTTTTTATTGAGCCCACTATAAAAATTACTTACATGATATCATCTATGTTTGACTTTATAAGAGAATAAACAAAGATCAAAATAAAATTTTGTGTCTTTAAGGAAAAATTTTTCTTTTCCCTATGTAGAACTTTCCAGATAGTTTTTAATTTCCTTTTTAATCTTGTCTTTGAACTAAAGGTTATCTAAAAGTGCATTTAATATTTTCAAATGAAAATTATCAGTTACTTTTTAATTGTTTATTTCCAATTTTATTGGATTATAATCAGAAAAATATGTGTGGTAAAATTTTGATTAAAAATGTGTTGAGGTATTCTTTGTATAAAAGAAAAAATTATAACGTGTAAGGTTGTATATATGTTTATGTTTCATATATTATAATTTATCTATCTATATATACATATATATATACACACACACACACACATATATGGGGGGTTTTTTTTGTTTTTTTTTTTTTTTTTTTTTTTTGAGACGGAATCTCACTCTGTCACCAGACTGTAGTGCAGTGGTGCAATCTCAGCTCACTGCTACCTCTGCCTCCCAAGTTCAAGCGATTCCCCTGCCTCAGCCTCCTGAGTAGCTGGAACTACAGGCACGCGCCACCAGCCCAGCTAATATTTTTTTTTGTATTTTCGTAGAGATGGAGTTTCACCATGTTGCCCAGGATGGTCTCGATCTCCTGACCTTGTGATCAGCCCGTATCAGCCTCCCAAAGTGCTGGGATTACAGGAGTGAGCCACCGTGCCCAGCCAATTTATTATATATTATTTATGGATTATATATTTTTAATTCCTCTACATCCTTACTTATTCTCGTCTGCTAGCAGGTATTTTTTCCAGTTCTCCTTATTTTTCCAGTAATTCCCTCCTTATGTACTTAGCTGTTATGTTGGTGGGGGCACAATTTTTTCTTTTTTTTGGTTGCTATATTGTCATAAATGTTGCCTTCTACATCATGTCTTTCTTTATCAAATTTAGCAATTTTAATGATCGATGTTAATACTTTATTTTTCCTGGCTATTTTTTGGCCATCCCTTTATTTTCATCTTTTTTTTCTAAACAGAATATAGATGAGTAAAGTTGTTTAAATTTTTTATTTTGAAAAACATTAAATTAATAGAAAAGTTGCAAGACTAGGACAAAGAACTCCCATTTATACCCTTCATCTAGGTTCACCAACTGTTAACACTGTCCCGTATTTGTTCTCTCCATCTCCTGCTTTCATCTCCCAATGTGTGTTGAGGGTTTGGGGGGCTGTGCAGATCCATTTGAGAGTAAGCTGCAGATATTTTAACAATTCACCTCTAAATACTTCAGGAAATATTACATTGCTACAAAACTATTACCTCATAAACAGTCTATATTCAATTTTCACTAATTTTCTAATATCATCTTATCTATAGTAATTTTTTATATTAATCCATGATTATATATTGCAAGCAGTTGTCCCGTCTCCTTAGTTTGCTTTTATCTCCAACAGTGACTCCACCTCTTTTGTCTTTCATGATATTGATATGTTGAAGAGTCCAGGCCAGTTGTTTGTATACTTCCCTTCATTTTGGATGGTGTCTAATTATTGGATGGCCCAGTAGTTTCCTTTTACATTCCGGTTATGAATCTTTGGTAGGAAAACTACCTTTGTGAGCCTGTGTCCTTCTTGGTCCATTACTTGCTCCATCACATAGGAGGTGTATGATATCAGTTTTTCCCATTATTGGTGATATTAATTAGTTGATATCCCCCATTGCCTCTACTGAAAAGCTACAATTATCCCCTTATAATTAATAAGTCATCTCTGAGGACATTATATGAAATTGTGTATATATTTTTCACACAATATTTTTAAACTCAATGATGATTCTTGTGCCCATCATTAATATGGTGGTTTTTAATTTAGTTTATTTTTTTAACCTTTACCTAGTAATCTCTATATGTGATGGGAAAACTAACCTTTTCATAGTTAGCCTAATAGCCATATTCTTGTCTTTATTTTTTTCATCTTACTTTATCTAGATTATTTATTTTAAATTGAGATTTCTTCTTTTTTCCCCTATTTTGCTGGTCTGAGCAAGCTGCTATTCATTTCATGTTTTTCCCTTGTGAATGTGGAAGTTCTACTATACTTATCCACTGCACTAATGTTTACTGTCTTTTTCCGGCCCCTGTTGTCAGATGCGTATGTCCCAAATATTTCTTGCGTTCTGACACACTACCTCCCAATTTTAATGCTCCAGTTATGCCCTTTCTGCAAATAAGAACCTCAAAATACAACTGTCAAAATACTACCTTCTTGATCTTTAAACCACTTTGCCACATACACCCAGAAACTTCTAGGTTTTGTTGAGATAATTTAGAATCTAGAAGAATTTTCCTCTATTTCTAGAGTCTTTCATCAGCTGTTATATTATAAAACCCAGAATTATGGACTGTATGTGTCTGTGTGTGTGTTCAGAGATTCCAAGTTTCGCTGATAAGAATTGTTTTTCTTTTTTTTTCCTCCCATATTTTTGATTTGGTTAAGTATATCCTCACATATTTTCCACAGGAGTATATAGGTGATATACTGCTAAGTATGTCCTTGAAGATCTTCATTTGCTCTACCAGGTAAATATCTTAGCTTTGTAAGAATGCAGGGGTTGCAGTCTGTTTCTTCCAGTAGTCCTAAAATGAGCCTTATGGCAGTCAGGTATTGTTCCCTTGTAACTTATTCTCAATTGCTGCCAAGTATGCAGTTGGTGGAAGAGATCCACCTAAAGTGCAAGTGCAATTTTAAACCAATAATAAAACCAATTAAAAGTCTGGTTGCTTTTTATCAGCACCATGTACCAGCACTCCTAAACATTAATGATAATGCTCCTATGTACTCTTGGAGTTCGCACATATTCATTACTTATCCTTTCGTAAGTAGTGTACTATACACGGTGCTCTACATAGAAGCAATCCCAAAACAACAAAGCTATTGGCAGTATTGCAATTTATGCAATGTACTGTAAAATGGGAATTTCACCTGTCTGTTTCTATTAAACATAGAGTGGAGATCAATTTTCAGAACATCATGGACAAATCTTCAAAAATTAAGACTTTCAAAAAGCAAAATCTGTACTTCATTTCTGTGACAGATTAATATATACAGGCATACATGTATTTTATTGATAAAAACATTACTTAAATAATCTATCACTTTTTTCCTTTGGGACATATATACTCACATATTTATATATTCAAAAAGTCCATGAAAGACTATTTTCTTTTCTTTTCTTTCCTTTTTTTTTTTTTTTTTAGACAAAGTCTCACTCAGTCACCCAGGCTGGAGTGCAGTGGCACGATTTTGGCTCACTACAATCTCCGCCTCCTGGGCTCAAGCAATTCTCCTGCCTCAGCCTCCAAAGTAGCTGGGACTATAGGCATGGGTCACCAGGCCTGGCCAATTTTTGTATTTTTAGTAGAGATGGGGTTTCACCATGTTGGCCAGGCTGGTCTCGAGCTCCTGAACTCAAATGCTGGGATTACAGGCATGAGCCACAGCATCTGGCCCATAAAAGACTATTTTCACTGTCTGTATTTTTATTCTAGCATAATTGTTTGCCTCATTCAGTAACTAGTACTTAAAAATAATTTCGTCATACAGAGGAAGAGGATGTTAGGAAGATGATCTGCTCTGGGTTTCAAACATATGAAGTATACAGTTGCTTATTCTGTCTGTCTGGAAACAGTGTGCAGTGTTTCTTCCCAGGATGTTCCTATATTTGTGTGTGGGGTGGGGGTGGGGTGGCATCAGCTGAGGGTGGACTATTGTAAGCCGTTGCAATTGGCAGACAAATGCATTTATTCTGGGAAAACATTTCCCCCATTATTTGTTGAATTACAGTTTGTCCGTCTGTTCTCTGTGTGGAGTTTCTCATTAGCACATTGGTCCCCTCAGTATATTATCCAGATTGCAGACTTCTGCTCTCATAATATCTGTCTAATTTTTTGTGTGTACTTTCAGCTATTTCTTGCATCTGACTTTCCATGTCATTAATTTGAGTCTCAAACAATGATCATACCCACTAATTATCCACTGGACTTACAATTCAAATCACAATTTGTATAATTCAAATTTGAAAGGCTGTTTAAATGTATACCTAGCAACTGAATCTCAAGCCCTATTTTTATTGCTATTTTATTTAAGGATTTTTCTGTCCCTAAGCAGATCTTTTTCACTAGACTTGTGTTGTGATTTTTGTATAGGCCTTCCTTTCTCTGGCTGCCAATCTCCCTTAGACAGGTAGTCATTTTTCCTTGTTGGCTCACGGGGGCTCAGGTCTGATTTTTGACATAAGTGTTGGAAACCCTGTAGTTGGAAGGCAAGATGACCTCTAGGCTACAAGCTTGCGCTGTAGAAGACAGTGGGTTGTTACTCTTCTGCAGGGCCAATCTGGAAAGGTACCCAGAGAGCTAGCTAGGACAAGGAATTCGGTAATTCTACTCAGTTCCATCCTGGCCCTTTAAGAGTCAGGAAGTCGGGCCGGGCGCGGTGGCTCATGCCTGTAATCCCAGCACTTTGGGAGGTCGAGGTGGGTGGAGCACAAGGTCAGGAGTTCGAGACCAGCCTGGCCAATAAGGTGAAACCCCTGTGTCTACTGAAAATACAAAAAAGTTAGCCGGGCTTGGTGGCGCATGCCTGTAATCCCAGCTAATCGGGAGGCTGAGGCAGGAGAATTGCTTGAACCCGGGAAGCGGAGGTTGCAGTAAGCCGAGATCGCGCCACTACACTCCAGCCTGGGTGACACAGCGAGACTCCGTCTCAAAAAAAAAATAGCCTAGGCCGGGCGCGGTGGCTCAAGCCTGTAATCGCAGCACTTTGGGAGGCCGAGACGGGTGGATCACGAGGTCAGGAGATCGAGACCATCCTGGCTAACACGGTGAAACCCATCTCTACTAAAAAAATACAAAAAACTAGCCGGGCGTGGTTGCAGGTACCTGTAGTCCCAGCTACCCGGGAGGCTGAGGCAGGAGAATGGCGTAAACCCGGGAGGCGGAGCTTGCAGTGAGCTGAGATCCGGCCACTACACTCCAGCCTGGGCCACAGAGCGAGACTCCATCTCAAAAAAAAAAAAAAAAAAAAAGAGTCAGGAAGTCTCAGTGAAGTCCACAAGTCTGTTATTCTCAGGTCTGTGGCTGTCTGCAGGTCCTTGTTTTCTGGGGAGCTCAGGAGCTCCTCAAACTCACAGTGGAGAAAACACCACACCACCCTCACCTTCTCCTGCCCTGGGGACCTGAACAGAGCTCCAGAATTCACTGATAGCCAGCTGCTCATCAGTTCAGCTTCCCTTTGACTCGGAGAGGAAAGAAAGCTTTGCAGATGGGAGTAGAGTCAGGGTATAGAATTCAGACTGCCCTGATCCCAGAAACACCTTTAGGGATTATTTTAGGAATTGTATCTACTATGTTTAATTTAAATGAGAATACCATAAAAGAAAAAATTAAGTTCCCTATAGCTATTACAGTTATAGGGACAAATAGAGAGGCTACTGAGAAGAGAATAGATATTTTCTAAGGACAGAGGAATACAATATAGTGGAGGTGGTTGGAAATGTCACCTTCACTCTGTCATAAAGACTTAAAACTGAAAGTGACCTCAGAGGTCATCATTTAATTCTTCCCCATCTTTGTATCTCTAGGATTTGGCATATAGTAGGACTTTAATAAATACTAGATGAATGAATCAACACATAACAGAATAAGTGAATGAATGAGAAGATTCGACCAGTTATTACGTGTGTGACTCTGAGCAATGCAGCTAATGGAACCACACCTTCCTGATCTGTAGAAAGACTGGAAAGCAAAGATAAATGACACTATCCTTTGATTTCTTAAAACAGGCTGATTAAAGAGACAGACATGTAAATAATGTAATAAAAAGCCATCATGAAGGAAGCTGGAATGTGAACGACAAACGAGGGTACCTCTGCCCTGTTTCCCTGGCTCTTCTCCATCCTTCTGCAGCCACTGGAGCAGGGAGACCATCAGTGGCATGGAGAGAGTTTCCCCACACCATGTGAATTCATAAGCTGTGAAGTGTTTGTCTCCATAGGAATAACCAGCCAACAAAGCTCTGGGGCTCTGCTGCTCTGTACACAGAGGGGTCATGTGCATGGGAGGGGTCACCAATCACTCCCAGTTCAATTGCTCTGCTTTTAACTTCTCTCCTGTCTCACCCTCTCCATCCCCACCACCCAGAGAGGAGAGTAAGCAGGCTGGGAGACAGGGGAGAGGGGGCAATAAAGAGTGAAAGTGAACAACTGAATAAATTACTCATGAGAGTTTTTTGTCCTTATTCCTTTAGATTCTGGACATACTTGAAAGATGTCACATGGAAGTGACAGTGCCTTTCAGGCCCTCCCTCCAAAACAAGAGCTGTGAAAACAAGAACAAGCACTATAAGGGCCAGGGGAAAGCTTCCCCTCTGTCCTCTCAAGTTTCGCTGAAAAACCAACAGGCATCAACAACAAAAAGTAGATTAGTTGGAGAAAAAGCAGACAAATTTGATTAACATGTACACAGGGAGAACCACAGAGTGAGTACCCACCCCCAATGAGGTTCAGAAGCTTATAAACCAAGCTTGTCCAACCTGCAGCCCGCTGGCTGCATGAGGCCCAGGAAGGCTTTGAATGTGGCTCAACACAAATCGGTAAACATTTTTTTCTTTTTTTTTTTTTGAGATAGAGTCTCACTCTGTTGCCCAGGCTGGAGTGCAATGGTGCGATCTTGGCTCACTGCAACCTCCACCTCCCGGGTTCAAGCGATTCTCCTGCCTCAGCCTCCTGAGTAGCTGGGACTACAGGCATGCACCACCACGCCTGCCTAATTTTTGTATTTTTGGTAGAGACGGGGTTTCACCATGTTGGTCAGGCTGGTCTCGATCTCCTGACCTCGTGATCCACTCGACTCAGCCTCTCAAAGTGCTAGGATTACAGGCATAAGCCACCGCACCCAGCTCAAATTGGTAAACTTTTTAAAACATTGTGATTTTTTTTTGCAAGTATTTTTTTTTTTAAGCTCATCAGCTATCGTTAGTGTTAGTGTGTTTTATGTGTGGCCCAAGACAATTCTTCTTCTTCCAGTGTGGCCCAGAGAAGCCAAAAGATTGCACACCCATTATAAACCATCTGGCAAAACAGGCAATGGGAGTGGGGAGAATTCTGCTGAGGGGCAATAAAGGATGACTAGGGAGAATGAATGGACCAACGCACAGAAATTAACTTGTACACTATCTCCGTGCAGATGTGGTTACATTCTTGGTCTTATAGGGAGGGGAAGAGAAACAGTTGTTGTCCTTGTCGGATCTGTGGATTTTAGGCAGATAAAAGAACTTCAGCTTCATCCTGTGCTTTGAGAGAGACAGCTGGCCTGGAGTGCTGGGGCAAGTCAGAGAGATTGTGAAGCTTTTTCAGTTCAGCAGGTCAAAGCGCCATATTTTGGGTATCAGTTTCTGAGCCCCAGCACACCAAACAAGCATGCTCCATGCTGTCCCATGCTGTCTGCTGTGGCCAGCTTGGGATAAACATGGGCCAAAGGCACATGGGGACTCTAAGTTTAGAAAGGAAATACTGCAGACTGTGCCAGAGCAAGATGTACACATTTCATGTACACTCTGACCTTGGCCCCTACAGTGCTTGCTCTTGTTCTGGAGGGAGAGCTGCTGGCACTTCCTTCTGACATGCCCATTAACATGCTGAAATTGTTCATGGTGTCATGTGAGTATTGAACAATGGGAGCTTCTCAAAGTTGGATGTAAAGGAGGTTTACTATCTAAACAATAGCCCCATGGAATGATGACTTTATTCATTACATTAATGAGTGCTTCATAGAATGCTTTTTGTTTTTTGAATGGCTTAAAAATTCTAGGATAAAATGTGGTATCTTTTTAAACTTGACACATCCTACCCAACAAACCTTCTCTCGGCCCACTCATTATTATTTTCCCTTAAAACCCTGAAAGTAACTGCTACTGTTTACAAAGCTCCTTGACAACAGGATTTACTTTATGAGTTCCTTTATCCTGCATACAATTTGGAACTAATGATATTAGGATCTCCCACTTCCTGAAAATATGGCATCATTGGGAGCCAACAGAGGTAGGCACCCAAGAAAAGCCACTACAATTCATTAATAAGACAAGAAGGAATAACAAGGAATATTCTGGAGATTCTCTATCAGAAAATGCAATGGAGATGGGCTGCCAAGCACAGGGAGACACATCCCAGGAAGCCTCAAGGCTCAGATACTCTAAGTATGTTCTTGCTCACCTGACTTTCTTTCCGGTGCAGCCTGACAATTGCTGTGTTACACTCTCCATTCTCTGAGTCTTCAGAGGAATAACAGGCATAAACAGCAGCACATAAAACCAACGCTCTACCAATTATTTACGTCTATTTTCTAATATTTTAAAATCCATCAACAAAAAGTATACAACCATTTTGTTCTCAGTAATTTGTAACCACAAACCATCTAAAGTAAAAGTTCATGTTTCATGTTTTTAGGGCACCGGGAAGCTGGAAGGGGAAGGTGGGGAGATGGGAGAGGAGACTGAGTTGGGAAGGATTATACATGGTTCCAATACGCCCTTCAAGCCCCAGCCCTTGTGGCCAGACTGGTGTACCCAGCTTTAGGAAAACAAACGGGGAAAAGGCCTCCCTTTCTAGTGGTCTTGACATAAACTTTCAGGGTAGTCACAGTGAGGGGAGCAAAGATCACCTGAGGGCTACCAAGCTGACTATCCAGAGGCCAAACTCCTTATGTGAGGAATTTAGAAGTAACTAGACTTCCCTATTATTTAAAGCCAGCATCTGGTACCAGGCTTAAAAAAAATTATAAGGAACTAGAATTTCTACACATCTCCGGAATGCATGTATGTTCAAACTCATTGTGCAACCCTTGCGGACATCAAGACATAAACATGTCTATAAGTGCAATTATTTGTCATGACCTGTGTGGCTAATAAGGTCCAAATTACCCTTAAGCTCCAGCTTTAAAGTCCATAAATATCCCTAAAGAAAAATCCACCAAGGCGAGCTCAGTCCTCTCTTACTGAGGAGCCCTGCTGGACTCTTCTGCAGTCCTCTTTCTACCTAACAAAAATTTCCTTTCAAACCTACACCGTCACCTCTAAATTCTTACTACCCTACAACCCACAAGCCAACTACTTTTTCCGATGCCAGGTATCTGGCACTTCACCCGGCACACAGCTCTTCTGAATATACAGTATGTTAGGTTGACTGGAAGAAATACTTATGCCTTTAACATAAAAACATTTGCCCTTAGGTATTGAGGTGCCTACATGACGCTTCATTACCCAATAACACATTGCAAGTGACACAATTCCTGGTCTTGAGCTATACCTGTCTCGTTTCTTCTTCATTATTCCAGGTGTAACCTTGGCTTCAATCTCACATTGATCCTCAGATGGTTTGTTAGGTTCCGTGTCAGGCTGTGGTTCAGTTTCTTTAGGGGGAGTATTGTGTTTACTTCCTTGAGATACAACTAGAATATAACTTAAGCCACTTGTCATAAAAGAGACAAACTCTTCGAAGTCAGGCTACAAAATAAAATGATAAACTGTTTCCTTCAGGCTCCTGAAATGGATGGACTAAAATGGTGGTCCCTACCCAAGTCAAATGAAATCTTCCCCCTCCATGGTCCCTGGGCAAGGGAATGTTACTCTTACAAATCTCTGTTAACAATACATTTTTATGTTTGGGGTTTTTTTTGGTTTTTTATTGAAAAATAATTGTATATATTCTTGGGGGACATAGTGATGTTTCAATAAAGAAAATGTATAATAACCAGAGCAGAGTAATTTTGTATCCTTCGAAAAATAAATCTCTTGGACCCCAAAATCACTAAGCCAAAGGGAAAAGTCAAGCTGGGAACTCCACTGGGCAAATCTGCCTCTCATTTTATTCCTAAATAAGATCGCTACAGAGATTTAAAAAAAAAAAAAAAAAAAGCTACATACCTCCCTCATAATTTGCCCACAAGGAAATTCCTTGTGGGCCTCAAGATCTTTACCCTAAAACAGTTCTGTTGGATTTCACCCTGGCAATGTAAATTGATAATTGATAGCTTATCTTCACAGGTGGGGGACAGAGGACAGACAGAGCCGAAAGTCATCCCTCTGCTCACCTGAGACAAATGCACATCTGATGGCTTCCTCTGCTCAGTTGTTTATGTAAAAATGCAGATTCACTAAGCGAGACTAAGGCATAAGTGACTATTCCTCTATGGCATCTCGCATGTAAATCGTGTGTTCAGCGAAAGGCTCATCAGAGACTCAGAAGAATGCAATCGTTTGTCTCTTACCTACCTATAACCTGGAAGCATCGCAGACCACAACTCTGCTTCATGTTGCCCCACCTCTCCGGAAGAACCAGTGTACATATTACACACACTGGCTGATGTCTCATGTCTCCCTAAAATGTATAAAATCAAGCTGTGCCCTGACCACCTTGGGAACATGTCATCAGGGCCTCCTGAGGCTGTGTCATGGGTGTGTCCTTAACCTTGGCAAAATAAACTTTCTAAATTGATTGCAACCTGTCTCAGATAGTTTTAGTTCACACCTTTAACAAATCTTTCCCTATTCCTTCCCAGCTACTAGTCTCCTACATTTTTAAGTGGTAGAAGTTCAAAGCTAGTTGGAATTGATCTTAAAGATAACCTAACAACATTCCCAAATTTTAGGATGTTTCCAAGTCATCTAGAGGGCTTGTTAAGACACATTCTTCTGGAGCCCAATCCTAGAGTTTTAGCATGTCTGAGGTGGGGCCCAGGAATTGGATTTTCTCAGAAGTTCACAGTTAATGTCTATGCAGTTGGCGTAATCCTTTCTTTCTACACAGGTGGAAGCTGGGGCCAACAGAAATGGCGTGAGTGGTGCAGTCAGTTCCACAAAGTATTGTCCAGTAGAACGGTCTGTGATGAGGTACATGCTCTCTGCCCTTTCCAACACAGTAGCCACATGTGGATTTGAACACTTAAAATGTGGCTAGTGCAACTGAGACTTCATATTTTTAATGTAATTTAACCTTAATGAATTTAAATTCAAATGATCACATGTATCTAGTAGCTACCATATTGGACAGTACATTTCTAGAAGTGAGGTCTCCTGACTCCCAAGCCAGTACACTTTCTAATACACAGCACTGCCTTTATTATATTACATCCCCAGACAAAAAAGTGTTGGTGGGGCAGGGAGGTGGCATGAGTGGGGCAATTAGGGTAGGGACAGCCTGAGAGAAATGCCTTTAGGTAAAGAAAAGATTAAAGCAGTCTTGTGAAGCTGATGTCAGAGCCTTCAACCCAGAATAAAAATCAATAGGAAAGGACTGGATATTCACTTCCAGAGGACTGATGCAGGGGCCTTTGAAAGACAAGACATAAAGAGGTCTTCATGTCAACAAAACACAATCAGACCATCCAGTTTTGCTTGGCAGCCTCTATTTCTACTGAAGATTTTTTCAGAGCTGCTATCATTGGCATCTCCATGATATGGACACCAACAGGGACACTAGAAGTTATTTTAGTTGTTCAGACTTACCAATTTGCTTTTCTGTAATAAAGATTTAAAGCTTATAGAGGTCACTGTATTTAAACACATAGAGGATTTTTTTCTTTTTAACTTTCATACCTGGTCTGCTATTCGACTATAGAAGTTGACAACTTGTTCTTCAGTGAACACTGTCTTATGCTCTGCTTCTATGATAAATCCTGCTGTGGTAATCTTCAATTAGAGAGTAAGGTCAAATCCAAGTGTCATGGGATCACATGTAAAACAAGTTAAGTTTGTTTTCTGGGCTTAACAAACCACCAGCTTTCAATGCATTTTCTATAAGAACCTCAGCAAAATCTATGGGACACTTGGTTTGAAGTGGCTCAAAAATATACAAACTTTAAGATTTGACTGCCCTGCTGGACTTCAGACTTGCACGGGGCCCACAGCCCCTTCATTTTGGCCAATTTCTCCCACTTGGAATGGCTCTATTGACCCAATACCTGCACCCCTACCCCTGTTGTATCTAGGAAGTAACTAACTTGCTTTTGATTTAACTGGCTCATAGGCAGAAGGGACTTGCCTTGTCTCAGATGAGATGTTGAACTGTGAACTTTTGCGTTAATGCTGAAATGAGTTAAGACTTCGGGGGACTATTGAGAAACCATGATTGGTTTTTGAAATGTGAGGACATGACATTTGGGAGGGGCCAGGAGCAGAATGATATGGTTTGGCTCTGTCCCCACCGAAATCTCATCTTGAATTTTAAACTCCTACAATTCCCATGTGTTGTAGGAGGAATCCAGTGGGAGGTGACTGAACTATGGGGGCGGGTCTTTCCTGCACTATTCTCGTGTTAGTGAATGAGTCTCATGAGATCTGATGGCTTTAAAAATGGAAGATTTCTTGCACAAGTTCTCTTTGCCTGCTGCCATCCATGTAAGATGTGACTTGCTCCTCCTTGCCTTCTGCCATGATCGTGAAGCCTCCCCAGCCATGTGGAGCTGTAAGTCCAATAAACCTCTTTCTTTTGTAAATTGCCCAGTCTCAGATACGTCTTTATCAGCAGCATGAAAACAGACTAATATACAATCTAGTGTAAGAACTATACTTTTTTAAATTTTACATAGGATGCTGGTAGAGTAGGATCATTTACAGAAGGATGCATGAATAGATCGAGCCTTGTAAAGACATAAAGAACTCAAAGCCTTCAGAGGTAACTAGCACCAGTAGTGCATTTTTGTTATATTTCACTCTAAATGATAAGTTTGTCTTCAAACTGACGATTAAGAGGTTGTTATTTTGCAATTAATTTAATCATAGTTGGAAAATATTACTTACTTTTCTTTTAATTTCTAGACCTTTTCCACTAATCACAGCATCCGGTTTGATAATAGCAATACTGAATAAGTCCTCTAGAAAAAAATTTAGAAGAAGACAGAATTTCATTTTCTTGGCACAAAGTCTGGATAATGAAGGATCTGGCAATTAGCAATGTAAGTTTCTAATGATCAGTGAATTGTTGCCCATTGATAGCTGCGTATCTTATTATGGCATTTCAACTACCAGAGGGTTCCTACTTAGAATCAAAAGGCATTTCCTATATTTGCATGCAGGAGAAACATTCATAAGAGTTTTTAATCAAGAGGAAACAAAAATTGAGTAGGTAGGCCCTGGCGGTTTGAATGCAATTCCCATGTGTAAGAAGCACACACAGGATCCATCCAGCACAGTACCACCAGTGAGTGAAGTTTTAACTGTGAATCATGCAAGTAAACATCACCAACTGATTCATCTATGAATGTACCGACATTCTTATAATGAACTTTTAGTGTAAGATAACTCATTTGGTTGTGGCTGTTTGCCTCTGCTCCCTCCAGAATATGAAGACATACACCTCGCTACCCCAACGCAGATCATCTAGTGAAGGCGTGAAATTGTTAACTGCAAAGTAAACCAAGAGTATGGGTCATCAAGGAAGAAATTATCATCACACATTTTTGGAAGATGGTAAAGGATGAAGTAGGAAGCTGCTGTCCAGATTAGTAACAGGAGACAGGAATCCATTGTCCTGGGTAACCTCTGAAAGGCTCCAGGCCCAGAACCAAAGGTAAAGCGAGTGAGGAAAAGAGAGTGCTTTTTAATAGCTGAGTCTTGCAAGGCACAAAATCATCATTTATCTGAATAATTCCTCATTAATAAACATGGATTTTGTTACCAGTGTTTAGCTGGAACAAGTGATGCTCTGATGACCACCCATGTACAGAAAACCCTTGGATTAATTTGAAGTAAATTTACTTACGAACACTGTCATATGCTGTTTCCTCACTAACTTCTGAATCTGAGTCTACTAATGGAATTTCAGGATGCTATGAAAAAGAAATACAATGCAAAGAGAACACAGTTATGTTTTAAAATGATAGTGAGTGGGTTTTTAGAAATTTTGTGTCTAGTAAATATTTATAATTTACTAAATAGAAAGTAAAGTGGAAGAGTTCCTGAACTTATCTGACATTACTGTCTCCAGCTTTCCACTGAAATAAAATAAGGGATGTTTTCAAATGGAAGGGGCAGGAATAATGCATATGTGCAGTATGAAAAGGGTAGCAAACCTTAAATTTTTTATATTTTATTTATTTATTTTTTGAGTAGGAGGCTTGCTCTGTCGCCCAAGCTGGAGCACAGTGGTGCTATTTTGGCTCACTGCAATCTCTGCTCCTGGGTTCAAGCAATTCTCCTGCCTCAGTCTCCCGAATAGCTGCGATTACAGGCACCCGCCACCATGCCAGGCTAATTTTTGTATTTTTAGTAGAGACGGGGTTTCACCATGTTGGCCAGGCTGGTCTCGATCTCCTGACCTCAAGTGATCCACCCACCTCGGCCTCCCAAAGTGCTGGGATTCTAGGCATGAGCTACCGCACCCAGCCAAACCTTAAAATTTAATAAGAGCATGGGAGATAAAATAAGAACAAATCAGAAATTAATAAATAAGAAAACTGTAAACATATGATTATCATGTTAATGATCAAAGGAGCATTTGATAAGTGTGAAGATCTATTCTTGACCATTACTATCAGCAAATTTGGAACAAAAGGATATTTCCTTAACTTAAACAAAATCTTTCTAAACCAATAATCAATATCCTAATAAAGAGCAAAATACCAGAAGGACACAGGTTCCTAACTTACAGGGAAGCCATGAATATGCTTCTGTGATTCTGTGAACTACCCGAAAGGTTTCATTTTTATGTATATAAATATATATACACATGCATTGCCAAAATGCCTCCCAGAAAGGTTGCACCATTTACACACCTAGAGAGTTACAAAATTAGGTTAAATAATTTAGGAAAACATCAAATAAAAGGTAAAGTACTTTTTAAAAATTAAAAGACATAAAGTACTCAAAGCCTTTAGAGGTACCTAGCACCAGTAGTGCATTTTGTTCTATTTCACTCTAAATGAAAAGCTTGTCTTCAAACTGTTGTTAATCCAAAGTATTACCTGAGGTCGAGCCATTTCACCTGCTGCAATTTTTCTCTCCTCATTGATCAAATCAATAACTTTTTTATTAACAAGTGGTGCATTTGCACCCTGAATCTTTGCGATAATTTTGCCATTCTATAAGGGAAATGAAAAAAGGAGGGGAACTTTCATTGCAGAACACATCAAGAAGTAACACTTAAACTAGACTAAGTCATCCCTCCCTTCTACCCTAGTCTCATCCTCATGAATCCTCTTTGAGCTATGGTAATTAACCATTTTATAGTAAGGTCTTAATAATGTGAATGTTCTTGAGTTGATAAACTCAGCTCTTTGAGTTCTACCTCCAATTTGCATGTCCTCCAGCACCTTGCAGCAAATCATCCCCCTGCAGGAGCTCTCACCTGATGCAATCTCTCCTGAGGCATCCTTGCTTTAAAGTTGAACAATTCTGTATAGGCCTCCCAATGACATCCTCCCTAGTTATTTCTGACACCATGCCCCTTACACTCACCTTTCAACACCTGTTACTAAGCGTCTGTTTACTGGTGCTGTACCAGGCATAATGGTATAAAATAATAGATCTGGTACCTGATCTAATTAGATTTTAAAAAGTTAAAAAGCCCTAGTAAACACAAACACATGAAACAGCAACTTTAGTAGGTGCCACCAAGAGTGGTGCAAAGCCCTTGGAGCACCTATAAGGATGGGTTTTGGTCAAAGAGATCAGGGAAGGTGCTTCACAATGTCAGGAAATGATTCTTGGTTTAAAATATGAAAGATGGGTAAGAGCTAATTGGACAAAAAGGAGAAGGAAGAGCAAAAGGAATAACAGATACAAGGGTTCTAAAGCTGGAAGGAAAGATGGCAAGTGATGAGGCCAGGTGACGAAGTGAGGGGGAGCCTGGTGTGAGTTGAAACCCAGCACCCAGGGTGCTGTGCCACACTGTGCACAGTGTGGTGGGCCAGAGATTCAGTCTTCATCCTAAGTGCAGTCAGAATGTTTAAGCAGAGGCCATGGCCACTATTAAAATTGTTTGTAAAAATTATTTCACCTACTGTGTGGAAAAAAAATGCTGGGAGGTGCAAAAGAAAATATTTGCAGACAAGTTAGGAATCACGCTAGAAGTGGAGGTGGAGAAATGATGGTAGTGGAGATGGAAAGGATGGAAATAGGTAGATGAGTGTGACAGAAACTTGGGCAGTAAAATTGACAGGTCCAAGGTATGACTTGGATAGAATGTGATGTAAAGAGATGTCACCAAGGTGACTCTTCTGTTTCTCACTTGAAAACTGGATAAATTTTAAATTATCATGTTATATGCCAAATTCTGAGACAATAGAAGAGAACTGTGTTTTGTGGGGAGGAAGACCTGGTATTGAATGAGTTTGCTGTGAGATGCTTTTTGAGAACGCCAATAGGAGACGCCAAGACACCAACTGGAAAGATGAGTGGAAAGCATAGGATTCAGTTGAAGATGTAAATGTGATTTATTGATATACATATGGTGATGATTGAAACTGTGCGTAGACAAAATTTTCAAAGGAGAGTGTATTGCCTGATAAAGTCAATATTTAATCATGGAATAAAGAAGGGTGAATTTCTCAAAGGGACAGAGGGAAGTGGCATCCAGGAAGGTGAAAGAAAAACCAAGTCACATAAGCCAAAAGAAGCAAATATTTTAAAAAGGAGAGCATGGTCACCATATTCAATCCATTTAAGAGGTACAAATGATGACTACCTAACAATATCCATTGTACTTAGCACAGGCTGGTACTTGAATACATTAGCAACAGCAATTTTGATGGAATAATCAGAACTCAGGTCAAATGGATTAAGGAGTTAATGGGATGGAAAGAAAATAAGTAAAATTAAATATGAAAAGTCTCCTGACCAATTTAGCTATGAGATGAAGACAAGAAAATGATGAAGGCTAGAGAGGGATATGCTATCAGAAAGAAGTATTATATATTTTTTAAATTGAAAAGACTTAATCATATTCAAAAGCCAATGAGAAGGATCCAGTTGAATAAGGTTTAAATGAAATCTGAAACTCTAGTTACTCTTTCCAACTAAAAAGTATCTTTCAACAATTCTGTGAACTATCTAATATCTCTTGAGGAAGGCTTCTGCTGAGACTAGCTGGAATGAATCTGTTGTCAGCTAAAAATGCTGACCCGTACAAAGGGACATTAAGGGAATATCTGAATAAAATGAGCATTGGGCTTGATGGTGTTTTTGTGATTACAGAATTCTATTCTTAAATTAATGATTATGAATGTGGAGCAATGGGCAGTCTGAGACATGATTGTAGAAGTGATTGGATGAAGTTTATTGGAAGAAAAGTTTATTAGCAGCCAGGAGGTCAAGAATTGAAAGGCCAGGTTATTGGGTGGGTTGTCAATGTGGATACTAAAGTCCTCAAGGTGATGGCAAGACTCAGGCTTGAGAGTAGACTTTGAACCACATGCCAAAGACTTCAGTCATCAATAGACCTGATTTGAAGGTCAGCAAATGACAAGAGTGAGATAGGGGAACAGGAGATTTAGTCATGTGAAACAGACCTCTAGTAATAACAAAGAAAAGAAGGTTATTGAAGAACTAAGAAGTAAGGGAAATACCAAATGTATTCCACATTTTGAAATAAACAGTTATCACTTCTGGGCTGTGGAGAGAGTGTCCAAAGGAAGAAGGTAGAATTAAGGCAAGCCAAGGAAGTAAGACAAAAGCTCAGAGCCATGGTCAAAAATCTTAGGAAGTCATTTTAATTCCAGATGTCATAGAGTGGAAAGGTTTGGGAAGCAGGGGAAGAGTTGGAGAACTGGGTGTGACAAAGAAGCATTAGAAGGATGGATGAAACATGGCTACAAAGAAGGGTGGACTTAAACTCTGGGCACTGATTGCAGGGATTAGAGAACATGGATTGGATGATCCACTTAAGGAGAGTGGGGCTGGGTCTACTGGCCAGACTGGACTAGCTGTCGGGGTGATGGCCCGATTAGTCTGTTTTGCGTTGTTATCAAGGAGTTCATGAACCTGGGAACTTTATTTAAAAAAGTTTATTTGGCTCAAACTTTTGCAGACTGTACAAACATGGCACCAGCATCTGCTTCTGGTAAGGCCTCAGGAAGCTTGTTCTCATGGAGGAAGGGAAAAGGAGATAGCATGTCACATGGAGACAGAGGGAGCAAGAGAAAGGTGAGACAGTGCCAAGCTCTTTAAATAACCAGCTCCTGCATGAACTAATAGAGGGAGAACTCACTCATTACTGCAGGGAGGGCACCAAGTCATTTATGAGGCATCCGCCCCAATGAGCCAAACACCTCCCACTAGGCCCCACCTCCAACGTTGGAGGTCACATTTCTGCATGAGATTTGGAGGAAACAAATACCCAAACTATATTATCAACTATCCCAGAGCTCCAGACTCTACAATGTGACCCACCTGCCCAATCTTTTCTCCTCAGTCCCATGCTCCTACCCACTACATGCAGCTAAAGCCTCCTCATTGTTCCATGAGCCCCCGAAACCCATTCTGCCTCTGTGTTGTTATTCATTCTGGTCCCCTCATGAGTGTAATGACATCTAGTTTAGGAGTCAGCAAACCTTGGCCCAGTCCAGAGACTGAATCTTAATCATGCTGAAAATATTCACTCTCTGGCCCTTTACAAAAAACAAAACAAACAACAACAAAAACAACGTTGGCTGACCCCTCACCTAAGTCATTGAATTCTAAACATCCAATTTAGAGGTGACCTACAATGCATTTTTTACCATTCAATGCATTTTTTTATCGTTAACCCAGCAATTCAACTCTTTGAAAGGGTTGCAAGAGTATTGTTTAATAGCAGAAAAAAGCTATATCCAAGATGTGTTTTTTAATGAGTATTTCTAATATCAAAAATAAATATGCCACAGTGGAGAAACAGTCCAAGTCCTATCTATCTCCTCCGTGAAGGCTTTCTTCTGTCCCAGTTCTCGAACTCTGGAGCAGCTATACTCCGTGTCACACAATTTAGCACTAACTGTACACTCTGCTTTTAGAAAATAGCACTTTTTATATCTTTCTAATTATTCATTTATATTTTATACTTATTTTATTATTACTTATATTTAAAAATAGGGTTGTGGTCTTCCTATGTTGGCCAGGTTGATCTTGAATTCCTGGCCTCAAGCAATCCTCCCACCTCAGCATCCCAAAGTGCTGAGATTACACGCGTTAGCCACTATGCCTGGCCCCTGTTTGATTATTAAAGTTGTGTATTCCTCACAGAATATGTGGACAATATAGAATAGTATGAATAATAAAACTCAAATTAGTCACCTGTTCCTCACACAGAGAAGACTATGATAACATTTTGGTGAATCCACTTGCTTTCTTCTTTGTAAATATAGAGATAAGAGTAATATGTATTACAAAAGACTGATATACAGATGCTCCCTTGTATGGATATGCATGAATGTTTATAACCAATTCTCTGCTGCTAGGTATCTAAGAAATTTCCAAGTTGTTACTCCTGTAAATAATTTATTGTGCAAATCTCCAATCATTTCCTTAGTAAAGGTAAACACCATATTACTTTTCCTTTCCCTGATCAACCCAGTGTGTCATCATCTAATCCCTTCAATCCATTATAAGCTCCTAGCGGCCAAATTACAAAATTTATAAATAGTCAAGAAAAGATAAGGCAAACATTGTATAATTACTGTCACTGGCAAACAATTTCATGGTAATTTTACAATGTTACTTGTTCTTAACTGCAAACTGGAATCTGATAATGCAATTGAGAAAGTCAATATACTTACAACACTAAAGAGAAAAACAGGTTCACATTTATCTCTAAATGGCTGCAAAGTCACAATGTTGTCAGCTTCTGCCTGAAAAAGTAAATATTTCATATAACAATAAATAAAACTATATTCAAGTAATTTGATATACTATGTTGAAACAATGCAGAGATACATATAATTTTTATGTTTACTGCAACATTGTGTATGCCCTAGTGGTTTTAGGGATCAAACTGCACATACTGGCGATTCAAGCCCTACATCATTTGGCCTTAAGCTTTCCTCACCATTTCCCTTTACATTAACCAACCTTTAGCCAAACTTATTTACTCATCTTTTCCTCCCTGGTCCTGCCCTTCTTTTACTGTCCCTGTTCAGCTATCCTTCCTCTAATTCTGTCTCACATCCTTTTGCTGTAAATCATCTCTTGTTCTGCACAACATGTTACTGTCCCTCTCCCAAGGCAGCTATGTCCCTTTCCATATTCTGCTACAGGCACCTGTGGGCCTGCTGCACATGCTCTGTTAGAAGGAGAGTTGTGTGCACAGATAGAGTATGTTTCCTATCCACGTTTGTATCTCATCTCCCTCTGTCAGTCATAGGGTCATACGTTAAAAGAGGCTTACTAAACATTCCTTGAATAAATTAGTAGTCAACTTTTAAAGATTTTGAATTTTATGTCTGTAATCTTCTAAATATTTTCTCATAAATTTCAAGTTGTTCCAAATTAATTATGAACAACTATACATTCAATAATAGTGTCTTCTTCCATATTAACGTAGTATCCATTGGTCCAGCTGCCAGAATGAGATTGTTTGGTAGGGTCTTCTGTAAGAGTTGGTGTCTTAATCAGTTTGGACTGCAATAGCAAATTGCTGTTGACTGGGTGACTGAAAAACAAACATTTATTTCTCATAGTTCTGGAGGCTGGAAGTCCCAGATTAGGGTGCCAACACAGTCTGGGTGCCAGAAGTGAAGGCCTTCTTCTCCATTAATGTCCTCACCTGGAAGAAATCACATGTCTCTTCCCTTATTTAAATAAAGGCTTTGATCTTATTCTAATTACCTTCTAAAGTCCCCATCTCCAAATATCATCACATTGGGGATTATGATTTTAATATATGAAATTTGATAGCAAACATTCAGTTTGTAGCAGTTGGTTTTTGTAATCTAAGGCAATGCTTTTCAAAGTCGGATTTTCATTGTGTTTAGTGCAATGCCATAAACCTTGACTAACACCCTGGGATCCAGACAAAGTGCTACTAGGGATGTTGGAAGTGCTCCTGAAAAGCTGAGAAAAATCATGACATTACAAGAAAGAGCTGACTTGCCTGATAGGTACCCTAGATTGAGGTCTGCGGCTGCGGTTGCACACCATTTCAAGATAAAAGAATCCAGCCTAAGAGTAATTGTTTTTTTCTTTTAAAAGAAGTTCATGAAGCCATCACTGCAGCTATGTCAGTAGGCATATAAATCTTGCACTTTTTTTTGAAATATCTTTTTATCTTACATTGAAAATGCAGCTTTTATGCAGGGGCAGGATTACTATAAGACAGGCATGCATATAGACTCTAATACGATTCCAAAAAAAGAAAAGTCATCATATGGCAACTTAAAGCAAAAGGAAGTGAAGGACCTAAAGATGGAGAATTTAATGCCTGCAAAGGATGGTTTGATAATTTTTGAAAAGGCTAAAAAATATTAACATATCAGGAGAAGCAGTTGCTGCTGACCAAGAGACAGCAGAAAAGTTTCCAGATGCCTTTAAGAAAATAATTAAGAGGAAAAGATGTCTACCCGAACAGGTTTTTAATGCAGGTGAAAGTGCCCTAAACTTGAGTTTTGGTGGGGGGAGGGGAATGCCACAAAGGTCGTTATTTAGTAAGGAAGAGAAGTGAGCACCAAGACTTAAGGAAGAAGAGATAGGCTAACTCAACTGTTTTATGCAGTCGCAGTCGGGTTTATGATCAGGGCTGTCTTTCTCAATAAAACTGCTAACCCCCAATCCTTGAAGAGAAAAGATAACACCAGCTGCCAGTCTTTCAGTTGTACAACAGAAATCCTGGACAATGAGAATCTTTTTTTCTGGATTGGTTCCATCAATGATTTGTCCATGGTGTCAGGAAGTACCGTGCCAGTGAGAGACTGTTTTTAAAGTTCTTTGATTTTGGACAATGCCCCTGGTCACCAAGAATCCCATGAGGTCAACACCAATGGTGTCAAAATGGTCTGCTCGCCCCCAAACACAACATCTATAATTCAGCCTCTAGATCAGGGGCTCATAAGGACCTGGAAGGCTCATTACATGTGGTCCTCTATGGAAAAAAATGTCAGTGCTATGGAAGAGAACCCTGATAGAACATCATGAAAGTCTGGAAGAATTGCACCATTGAAGATGCCATCATTGTTACAGAAAAACTTGCAAAAGCTACCAAGCACTTTAATAAATTCCTACTGGAGAAAATTGTGTCCAGATGTTGTGCATGACTTCATGGGATTTATGACAGAGCCAATTAAGGAAGTCATAAAAGAGATTGTGTATATGGCAAAAAGGTGGGGGGTGAAAGGTTTCAAGATATGGATGTTGGAGAAATCCAAGAGCTGAGAGACACCACACCAGATGAATTAACAGAAGACAAATTGATAGAGATGAGTGCCTCTAAACCAGTGCCAGATGATGAGGGAGAAGATGTAGAAGAGCCAGTGCCAGAAAACAAGGTGACACTAGAACATCTGGCAGAAGAATTCCAGTTATTCAAGACTGCTTTTGACTTCATTTATGACATGAACCCTTCAATGATATGGGCACTGAAACCAAAGCAAATGGTGGAAGAAGGATTGGTACCATATAGAAACGTTTTTAGAGAAATGAAAAAGCAAAAATGTCAGACAGAAATTACCATGTATTTTCATAAAATTACATCCACTATGCCTGCTTCTCCTGCCTCCCCTTCCACTTCCTCCACCTTTTCTGCCTCTGCCACCCCTGAGACATCAAGACCAACTCCTCTTCCTTCTTCTGCTCCTCAGCCTACTCAATGTTAAGATGATGAGGATGAAGACTTTTATGGCAATCCACTTCCACTTAAGGCATAGTAAATATATTTGGTTTTCCTTATAATTTTCTTAATACTATTTTCTTTTCTCTAGCTTACTTTATTGTAAGAATATAGTATATAGTACACATAACATACAGAATATATGTTAATCGACTGTTTATGTTACCCATAAGGTTTCCAGTCAACAGTAGGTTATTAGTAGTTAAGTTTCAGTGGAGTCAAAAGTCATACATGAATTTTTTACTTCACAGGGGGGTTAGCACCCCTAACTCCAGCATTGCTGAGGGTCAACTGTATTTAGAAGTAATTCAGGTATTACAATTACAATGTTTATATTATAATACATAAATTATTAAGGATTAAGTAATTTAATAGTAATATAACAGTAACTATAATAAACACCATTTACTAAATTTTTATATGCCTATATATATATACACACAAAATATTTAATGTTCCTCTTTTAAAAAGGCACACAGTAGAAAAAAATTGTATACTGACCATTCAGCTCAGGGTAATTTTAATAGGTAATCAACCTCATACATTTTAATTTTGGACCTACATGTTCAAGTTCAGAGTGTCTCTCTTCCTTGATTAACAGCAGAAAACAACGTGTCCAGCAGAGGGCATCCCTCCATTACTGCTCACAATGGAGGTTTGGAGATACAATTTTCTTGCACCTTTATGGGCTGGTCACCAGAATCCAGAACTCCTAGTCTAGGTGAATGTCTACTCCTACCACTTTTGAACAAAGTTTCCTAATGCCAACTGCCAGGATTCACAAGAATTTCCTGATCCTCAATTTCCTGTGATCTATCTGTCAGCTGTTAGACACCTGTGACACTGTCTTTTAACTTCTATCAACCCCTTTCCAACTGCATGTGGCAATCTCCTTTAGGCCCTATTCTCTGCTCTTCTAACTTGATTTTTCTTCCTTGTGAAGAATCGAGTCTGGAATAACTTCCTAGCTCCTTTCTGGTGGTTCTGATTCTTCAGAGTGAAACAGGTTGTTACAGAATCTTGTCTTTAAAAAAACTACAATGACAAGAGAATGAAAAAACAAGCCACAGACTGGGACAAACTATTTGCAAAAGTAATACCTGATAAAGGACTGTTATTCAAAATACACAGAATGCTTGAAACTCAACAATAAGAGAACAAACAACCCAATTAAAAAATAAGCCAAAATCCTTAGCAGACACCTCCTCAAAGAAGACATACAGATGGCAAATAAGTGTATATAAAGATGCTCCACATCACATAATCTTGGGAAATGCAAACTAAAACTACAATGTGATTCCACTACACACCTATTAGGATGACCAAAATCCAGCGAATGGCTGCTGGTGAGGATGTGGAGCAACAGGAACTCTCATTCATTGTTGGTAAGAATGCAAAATGGTACAGCTGCTTAGGAAGAAGATTTGGTGGTTTCTTACAAAATAAAACATATCATTACCACATGATCCAGCAATCTTGCTCCTGGGTATTTACCCAAATGAGTTGAAAATGTATGTTCATGCAAAAACCTAAGCATGGCTGTTTATAGCAGCCTTTTCCTAACTGCTGAAAGTTGGAAGCAACCAAGATATTCTTCAGCAGGTGAATGGATAAGTAAACCCTGGAACATCCAGATAATGAAGTACTATTTGACGCTAAAAAGAAATGAGCTGTCAAATCATTAAAATACATGGAGCATATCACTAAGTAAAAGAAGCCAATCTGAAAAGGCTCTACACTATGTGATTCTAACTATATGACATTCTGGAAAAGGCAAAACTATGGAGGTAGTCAAAAGATTGGTGATTGCCAGAGGTTATGGGATAGGGAGAGATGAACAGATTACAGAGGATTTTGCAGGGAATGAAACTATGCTATATGATGCCATAATATAATAAGTACATGTCATTATACATTTGTTAAAGTCCCTAAACTATACAACACCAAAAATGAACTTTAATGTAGACTATGGATTTTGGTAAATAATGATGTGCCAGTGTAGGCTCATCTGTTGTAACAATGTACCACTCTGATACGGGATTGATGGTGGAAAAGGCTATGAGAGTGTGGGGATAGGGGATATATGAGAACTCTTTACTTTCTGGTAAATTTTGCTATGAGCCTAAAACTGCTCTAAAAATAACATCTATGTAAAGACATTTTCTTTTTTTAATTAAAGGAACGAAAACCTTACAAAGTCCTTATTTCAGAAGACAAAAAAAAAAAGTCAATTCCTTCACCAGAACAACAGGATTTAACTACTGTAGACAGCCACTTACTTTCTTGAATAGAAAAATAATAAGAGGTGAGTGTCTAGGCTTTAAACTGCTTATTCATTATCTTGAACTAAGGAAAATAAGTCCTATGGAAAATGCATTTAAAGAAGGGGATGGATAGTGAAATACAAGGTCAGTAGGCAAACCCATTCCAATGTTTGGGTTGAAAGCGGGGCCATGAAAGACCTGTAACTGGGAGAACATGAGTGGGTTGTGGTTGCATGTCTGCATTAGGGACTACGTATTTCAGAGATAAGGAGTAAAGATCTGTTATCATCTGTTACCTGCTCCTGTATCTTAAGCCTAGTTGGTTTGGGTGCTTTTCTATATAATATAAATATATTATGTAAGCCACACATATAAATTCTCTAGTAGCCACATTTAAAAACAAAAAAAGGTGAAAATAATGTGATAATAAATTTTACTTAACCCGATACATCCAAAAGATTATCATTTCAACATGTAATCAATGTATAAAATTATTAATGGCATATTTCACTTTCTTTTTCCATCTTAAATCTTTAAAATTTAATGAGTCTCTTACACTTAAGAACACATCTTAATTCATATGCTAAATGTTAATCAGAAATAATTAATCCTTAATTAGCTTTAATAAAATTTACAGTTAAATAGTAGATCCACATACTCAAGTTATCACAGATTTTAAAGGTTTTACAATAACTCAATTGAGTGTCAGTTTTAAAATTCAGATTTAAATCATTAAAATTAAAAATTCAGTTCCTCAGTTGGACCAGCTACATTTCAAGAGCTCCATAGTCACTTATGCCTAGTAGCTACCATGTTGGACCACAAAATCCCAATTAGTTGATCATTTTATGTGAATACATTGAATAAACGGTACGATTAAGTAAAATGTGTTTGGCTATAATATTTCAATCCCTTACTGCAAGTAGGTAGCAAATAAATGAGGAAGAATATCATTGCCGCTGGAAAATATGGTAACTGAGTTAATGCCAGAGCATTACTCAGTGATACCCAGTAAACAGCTTTTGCAGCCCTTATTCTAAAGGACACGCACTGAACATGTGGTCAGGTGAAAGGAAACAGAACAATAGACATATCCATTATTACCCTTTTCTAACTTTCACAGTCATGGTAAATAGCCTCAATGTTATAAGAATGGGATAAAAATCATGTTCATTCTCAGATCTAGTAGAATTAAATATATAGTAAAACTGCCAAGTAAAGACTATTTTGAAGAAATGACAAGTTGTTTAAATTAAGACAATACTTAAACATATTAGAGGATACTTAAACACTTAATATAACGTGAAAATAGTGGTTTAATTAAAACAAAATTCTTACGACAGCAAAATGCAGAATTTCATCTTCGTTCAGCTCGTTTTTCAATTTTCTGAATAAAGGTTGCATTGCTTTGCAAGGTCCACACCAGGCTTGGTAAACATCAATCACTAGAAGATGATGATATTTATGAAATAACTAGTCTACCAATCTAGGATAGCAGTTATCCCAATTTGGAGCCATGGCCAGGGCAAAGGCACTGCAGGATTTCTTGATCAAAGTGGGGAGTGGCACTCTAGAGGGGCAGGGTGCCAGGAGGTGCCCTAGGTCAAATCCCAGGTGGCCAGACAACTGGGGAGCCCTTATACCTGTTAAGCCTTTGTTCTGCAACATCTCATCCCACAGGCTTTGATTATTGATGACTGCCTGCAAAGAGGAAGGCACTGTAAAGGGTATTCAAGCACCAGTGCACCAGATAAAGAATTGTTGATATGTCAGACCCACCTGTAACTGGACTTCTCGTTTTTTGCTTGCCATTTATCTACTATCATAGGAAAAAGAAAGAAAAATTTTTAAGTCAGAAATTTAAATAATATCTTCTTAATGCATGCGAATAACATCTTTTAAAACAATTTTTATTTTTAACTTTTGTGGGTACATAGTAAGTGTATATATTTATGTATCTCTGTATTTACGTACTTAAATATTTGTGTATTTAAATCTGAGATATTTTGGCACAGGTATGCAATGCATAATAATCACATAAGGGTAAATGGGGTAACCATCTCCTCAAGCATTTATCCTTTGTGTTACAAACAATCCAGTCACACTCTTTTAATTATTTTAAAATGTACAATCTAGATTTTTTTGACTGCAATCACCTGTTTGTGCTAGCAAATACTAGGTCTTATTCTTTTTTTTTTTTTTTTTTTTTCTTTTTGAGACACAGTCTCACTCTGTTGCCCAGACTGGAGTGCAGTGGCACAATCTCAGCTCACTGCAATCTCCGTCTCCTGGGTTCAAGCGATTCTCCTGCCTCAGCCTCCAGATTACCTGTGACTACAGGTGCCCGCCATCATGCCCGGCTAACTTTTTGTATTTTTAGTAGAGACAGAGTTTCACCGTGTTAACCAGGAGAGTCTCAATCTCCTGACCTTGTGATCTTCCCACCTCGGCCTCCCAGAGTGCTGGGATTACAGTATTAATTATTCCTAACTGCAAATAACATCTTAATATAGTAGTGAAATTTTTCCCCACTGTATATTGGATTATGCAGTCTCATCTTTGCTGGGGAGAGAGAAGCAAATGTCATGGAAGGACTCTTGTATGCTAGGCTCTATGCTAAATGCTTATAGCGGCCACGCTATCTTATCCTCCCAACAGTCCTGTAGCAAGGTAAGAATGTTAGGAGTTACACGTTGTCTGGTTTTTTTTTTTTTTTTAAGTTTTGTTTTCCTGAAATATTAGAAAGTGTTTCCTATATTATCAATTGCAAACATATTGTCTGTGAACATGCCCGTGGATCCTTCTGGGGTCCCTCTTCAGATCTGGCTGCTCTAAGGATATTTAACCCTGAGAACAAGGCCACTAGTGTTTTCTGGGGAACAACATAAACTTCCCAAACTCCCTATTCAGTGGTATCGGGGCGGTGTAGAACAGGAGTCCCAGCGTGTGGGCGATACTGGACACTAGCATACAAGAAAGGAAAGGCCACATGCAAGCCCGTATCCCAGGAAAGGTTCTGGTTGCTCCGGCAAGCCTTACACAAAACAGGCCCTCCTCTAAGTTAGACTGGGACGTTTAAAGAAAAGGAAGGAACAGGCCCAGAGGATCTAAATCAGCTGGCTCGTTGTGGCCGTTTGAGCGGTGACCTCGGTGAAGTTCCATTCCAGTACCTAAGGCCCTGCTAGGGCCCGAGGCTGAGGCTGGCCGACCTCTTGCTCGGTTTTCTTCTCCAGCTGATTCACCAAAAGGAAGAAGGGGGATTCCCTGCCTGTCTGGGAAGAAGAACGGGGGCAACGTTTTGTCCAACCCATCTGCCCATGAGGCTTGAGCGGCGTCTCGAGGCCCCTGCTCCAGCCAGCAGCTATACTTGGGCAGCAGGGACAAGACCAGGGGGCGCCTAAAATCCTCCACCTCTTCTGCCCACACAATGAAGGAACAACGAAGTCCTGATTCCACCATCACAAGACTCTCTCTGTTCTTCAGCTGCCTCATCCCCAAACTCGCATCCCCTATCCTCCCATCCTCCCATTCCCCTATCCCCCAGATGTGCACCAAGGTGCGCTTTCCCAAGTGCAGATTTGATCATCTCTCTCCTTGGCTTTGAATCCTCCCATGACTGGCCACACTTTACAGCATAAAATGCATACTCCTCAAATTGGAGCAGAAGGCTGTCTGCCAGCAACAGCCTTTTCTTTCTTTTTAACTTTGTCTTCATTTACCCTGGTTCGTTCTTTCTTTCTTTCTTTCTTTCTTTCTTTCTTTCTTTCTTTCTTTCTTTCTTTCTTTCTTTCTTTCTTTCTTTCTTTCTTTCTTTCTTTCTTTCTTCCTTTCTTTTCTTTTCTTTTCTTTCTCTTTCTTTCTTTCTCTCTCTCTTCTTTTTTCTTTCTCTTTCTTTCTTTGTCTCTTTTTTTTTCTCTTCACTTTCCTTCCTCCCACGTGCAGCATCTGGAAATAATTTTTAACAACAGTTTCTGATTAATCCGCAGGCTGAGATACAGAAAGCAACCATAGAGTAGAGGGACACAATGAACCTTTGTAGGGATCCTCATCCCTGGAGTGGATCTACAAAAAAATAGATGAGAGGGCTACCTGTAGAAGGATCTTTGACCAGGATCATATCCTATCAAGACAGGACACGTAGTACTCCTTCACTTCACCATCTGCAATTTTCTTTCTTTTTTTTTTTTTTTTTTAATTATACTTTAAGTTCTGTGATACATGTGCAGAAAGTGCAGGTTTGTTACATAGATATACACATGCCATGGTGGCTTGCTGCAGCCATCAACCTGTCATCTACATTAGGCATTTCCCCTAATGCTATCTCTCCCCTAACCCCCCACCCCCTGACAGGCCCCAGTGTGTGACGTTCCCCTGCCTGGTCCATGTATTCTCATTATTCAACTCCCACTTATGAGTGAGAACATGCGGTGTTTGGTTTTCTGTTCTTGTGTTAGTTTGCTGAGAATGATGGTTTCCAGCTTCATCCATGTCCCTGCAAAGGACATGAGTTCATCATTTTTTATGGCTGCATAGTATTCCATGGTGTATATGTGCCATGTTTTCTTCATCCAGTCTATCATTGATGGGCATTTGAGTTGGTTCCAAGTCTTTGCTATTGTGAATAGTGCCGCAATAAACATACATGTGCATGTGTCTTTATAATAGAATGATTTATAATCCTTTGGGTATACACCCAGTACTAGGATTGCTGGGTCAAATGGTAACAAAAGCCAAAATTGACAAATGTGATCTAATTAAACTAAAGAGCTTCTGCACAGCAAAATAAACTACCATCAAAGTGAACAAGCAACCTACAGAATGGGGGAAAAATTTTGCAATCTATCTATCTCACAAAGGGCTAATATCCAGAATCTACAAGGAACTTAAACAAATTTACAAGAAAAAAACAAATAACCCCATCAAAAAGTGGGCAAAGGATAGGAGCAGACACTTCTCAAAAGAAGACATTTGTGAG
Organism: Theropithecus gelada; assembly: GCF_003255815.1. Taxonomy (NCBI): domain Eukaryota; kingdom Metazoa; phylum Chordata; class Mammalia; order Primates; family Cercopithecidae; genus Theropithecus; species Theropithecus gelada. The sequence continues at coordinate 75,106,578 of NC_037670.1, forward strand.
GCCAACAAACATATAAACAAAAGCTTTTCAACATTGATCATTAGAGAAATGCAAATCAAAACCACAATGAGATACCATCTCACACCAGTTAGAATGGCAATCATTAAAAAATCAGGAAACAGGTGCTGGAGAGGATGTGGAGAAATAGGAACACTTTTACAGTGTTGATGGGAGTGTGTAATTATTTCAACCATTGTGGAAGACAGTGTGGTGATTCCTCAAGGATCTAAAACCATCTGCTATTTTCAAATAAGTTTTATGTATTTCCTATAATTGCTATTTCACCAGAGTCAGACTGCTAGCAAATTGACTTTTGATTCTTCTTTGATTCAACATAATAGTTCACATGGAGAAATGTTATGCAAATATTTCAGGCTAGTTCTTCATATAACACTTTGATGCAAGAAGAAGTTTCAATGTATTCTCAAATTAGAACAAACATTTACCAGTGGCCAATACATGGAAGAAAGGTGTAATTAAGTTTTTTTTTTCCTACATCATTACTACTAATTGCAAAAAATTTGAATGTTGAAGTTTTAAAACAGAAATCTGAAGAGCTTTTGACTTGGGTCTGCCCAGAATTGACTTTAAGGGCAAATTCTCTGAAAATGTTGGTTACAAGACAATGTATATTTTATTATAGGAGAGTATAAGCTATAAATGCCAAAAAGCCTATGAGACATGTTACTTCTGAAGGGACCTAATAGTTTGTTTTGCTCCTTGCATATATTTGACTTTATCTTTCAATATTCAGTAAAGGTACTCTCCTACATTGACTTGCCTTTTCTTACCCTCACACAGCACTATGTATAATGCTTAATTTGCTTCCTTGGGGCACAAGTTTATTAGTGCCTGATTATTTCATTTGTGTGTTCTCATGACTTCTAAATATATATGAAGACCCAGAAAAGAAGAACTGGATTGTAGAATTGTTTTCACTTTGCTCTCTTCCTCTCGAAATCCTCTCTGGCACCTAGCATCACCATTTATACATAAATACTTTAAAATTAGGTAGCAAGCTAGTGCATTTGGAAGTAGCAGATATTCTTGACACATTTATGTACTCTTTTTTTTTTTTTTTTGAGACGGAGTCTCGCTCTGTCGCCCAGGCTGGAGTACAGTGGCCGGATCTCAGCTCACTGCAAGCTCCGCCTCCCGGGTTTATGCCATTCTCCTGCCTCAGCCTCCCGAGTAGCTGGGACTACAGGCGCCTGCCACCTCGCCCAGCTAGTTTTTTGTATTTTTTTAGTAGAGACGGGGTTTCACCGTGTTAGCCAGGATGGTCTCGATCTCCTGACCGCATGATCCGCCCGTCTCGGCCTCCCAAAGTGCTGAGATTACAGGCTTGAGCCACCGCGCCCGGCCATTTATGTACTCTTTAATGAGGATAAATAAAATTCTTAATTTTTGAATTCAAGAAATCTGCCTGGTGATTTCTCAAAGAACTTAAAACAGAGAGCTACAATTTGACCCAGCAATCTTATTGGATATACACCCAAAGGAAAATAAATTATTCTACCAAAAAGACTATGCATTCATATGTTCATCACTGAGCTATTCACAATATAAAGACATGGAATTAACCCAGGTGCTCATCAGTGGTACACTGGATAAAGAAAATGTGTATATAAACATATACACCATGGAATATGACACAGCCATTAAAAAGAATGAAATCATGTCCTTTGCAGCAACATGGATGCAATTGGAGGTTATAATCCTAAATGAATTAATGTGGGAACAGAAAACCAAATACTGCATGTTGTCACTTGTAAGTGGAAGCTAAACACTGAGCACACATGGACATAAATATTGAAACAATAGATACTGCAGATTACTATAAAAGGGAGACAAGGAGGGAGACGTGGGTTGAAAAACTACTTATCAGGTACTATGCTCATTACCTGAGTGATGGGATTTGTACCCCAAACCTCGGCATCATGCAATATTCCCATGCAATAAATCTGCACATGTACTCCTTATTTCTAAAATAAAAGTTGAAATTTTTTTTAAGTTTAATAAAATAAAGACACAATGCTTAAAAAAAGAAGAAATGTGATCCAGGTAATTAAGTAGACTACAAAGAAAATAAATGGTATAGGGACTTCCTTTAATTTTATCACTTCAGCTAGAGATAGAAGTAAGCTAGTCATCTATCCAGGAGAACTTTATATAACTTTATTTTATTTTATTTTATTTTTATTTTATTATTATTATACTTTAAGTTCTAGGGTACATGTGCATAACGTGCAGGCTTGTTACATATGTATACTTGTGCCATGTTGGTGTGCTGCACCCATCAACTCGTCAGCACCCATCAACTCATCATTTACATCAGGTATAACTCCCAATGCAATCCCTCCCCTCTCCCCGCTCCCCATGATAGGCCCCGGTTTGTGATGTCCCCCTTCCCGAGTCCAGGTGATCTCATTGTTCAGTTCCCACCTATGAGTGAGAACATGCGGTGTTTGGTTTTCTGTTCTTGTGATAGTTTGCTAAGAATGATGGTTTCCAGCTGCATCCATGTCCCTGCAAAGGACATGAACTCATCCTTTTTTATGACTGCATAGTATTCCATGGTGTATATGTGCCACATTTTCTTAATCCAGTCTGTCACTGATGGACATTTGGGTTGATTCCAAGTCTTTGCTAAAAATTTCTCCTATCTCCACTAGATCAAAATGGCAGATTCTGAATTCCAATTTTAAAAGTCACCTGCAAAATAATACTAAATTAGATATTCTCTTTTCCCATTGTATATGAAATTAAGGCACTGAGAATAATAAAAACTCATAATAATAAAACAGAATGAGTGAACCTATTACAACTGCAACCTATCGGGAACTGCAAGATTGATGGGTTTGGAATGAAATAAAAATTTTGTGCAGTTTCTATATCCAAGCAAATCTGCCAGCCTGAAACTAATCAGAAAGAGGTTTTGGACCTCCCTGTCTGCTTTCTGTCCCAGAGACTCAGAGAGTTGCAATAAACCAAAACAGTAGCCATCCCTCTGCAGTCCAGGCACTGATTCGTAATGCAATTTATGTACTATTTTCTACCTTTTACTACCTTATTTGCTGTATTTATGGAAGATCACAATTCTTTCTAAATAAGAAAAGAAAGGGTGAGAAAATGGAAGAATTAATCTGTGATATCCTGAGAGTCATAATCAGTAATACGCTGGTAAATGTTAATAACCAGTTCTCTTGGAAAAAAAATGTATACAACGAAGTATTACAAATTTAATTGTTAAAATGATGTTTCACATTTTTAATATATATTATAAAATATACAGTACTCTTTATTGCAAATCCCATATAGTCAATTGATTTTTACAAAAGTGTTTTTCTTTAATTTTCGCCAAACTTGTGTTTCCATAGCCAATTCATGGTTGCAATTTGTTCAGAAGATGAATAAATACTTGTTTACTATATGATTCAGCAAAGAAATTAGTCATGTCATCAATGAATGTGTGTAGTTCCAGTAAGAATGTTGGTCAACATTTCAACATACATTAATGAGTTCGGCGAAGTGAAACAATGAAGATATGTTAGAATTTCACCCATTCATCAATGAAATAAATGACTTCTTGCTGAATATGGTAATGGTTTGCAAATACTGGAAGATTATTTCTCAAATATTGGGTGCTTTTTAGAATATAACAACTACAGATGCAACATACTTTAACATTTAATCTGCATTAACAATCAACAAATCAATAAAGTGCTAATTTGTGGCATTTGCAGATTTCCATGGTGTAAATATTCCCACCATGTTCAGTTTCAAGTTACTAGCATGATGCCACGGGACACAAAAGATATGCACTAACACTTCATTACATGGTTGGTGTTTTTACCTAAAGATACAATATATACAAGTAATTTTAAGAGCACAGAAAATAGTAAAATGTGATAAAGTGATAAGGAAGTGATGAGAAATTTGAGAAATTTATTACTTATTTTTTAAATATAAATAATTTGTTACTTTATATATTTTTTGTAATGGCTGTGATTAACGATCATCTCACAGAATTCCTGAAACCTAACAATTTGTTCTCATTAACTAGTATAAGGTGGCTCCAAGACTCTGCTGGATAACAATTTTAAATGACGTCTTACATTGGGACAGAGATAGGAAAAGAAGGAGTGGAAATGTAGGATGAGTACAGTATATGAATTCAGAATATTAGAGAAGGAAACAATGGGAAAAGGAGACTATCTGACTTCTGACAAGAAGAGCAGCACCAGATGTCTGCCATTTCATTAGACCTAGTTTTCAAAGTGCATTCAATCAACAACTATGTGTAGGTGAGTAAAACCAAGAAAACCTGGCACCTTGCTATTAGGCATATGACAGATATTTATATGAGTGAAGATATATATTTCAATGAAATAGTTAAGAATAGCAACAAAAACAAAAACAACATGAGGCTTATGAACAAAGTAATAAAAATTAGTTAACATAATTTTCAAAATTAAAGGGTTCTTTACCTGTATAAAATGTTTAAGGTATAAAGTTTGAAGAACTGCCGTATTAATTGCATCCTATAAATTTCGACACATTGTGTTTTTAAAATCACCATTCATTTATAAATATTTTCTAATTTACTTTGTGTTTTTTTTTTTTTTTTTTTTCTTTTACCTGTGGGTTGGTTATTTACATATGAGTTGGTTGATTTCCAGACAGGACTTTTCTAGGTATTTTATCATTGCTGATTTCCAATTTAATTCTGTTGTGGTCAGAGAACATATTCTGTAAGATTTCAGTCTTTCGAAATCTACTACGATTTGTTTAATGGCCCAGTTTATAGTCTACCCTGTTAAGCCTTACATATGCACTTGAAAATAGGCTGGGTGCTGTGGCGCACGCCTGTAATCCCAGCACTTTGGGAGGCCAAGGCGGGGAGATCACGAGGTCAAGAGACACAGACCATCCTGGTGAACATGGTGAAACCCTGTCTCTATTAAAAATACAAAAATTAGCTGGGCATGGTGGTGCGTGCCTGTAATCCCAGCTACTTGGAAGGTTGAGGCAGGAGAATTGCTTGAACTCGGGAGGTTGAGGGTGCAGTGAGCTGAGATTGTGCCACTGCACTCCAGCCTGGCGACAGAGCAAAACTCCATCTCAAAAAAAGAAAAAAAAAAAGAAAATAATGTGTATCATGGAGTCGTTGGAGGCAGTGTTCTACAAATCTCATTTGAGTTAAAGCCACTGACATTGTCGTTCAGATTCTTACAGACTTTTTTTGGTGTAGTTGTTCTAACAATTACTTAAAAAATCTGACAGACCACAATAAGATACCATCTCACGCCAGTTAGAATGGCGATCATTAAAAAGTCAGGAAACAACAGATGCTGGAGAGGATGTGGAGAAATAGCAACGCTTTTACACTGCTGGTGGGAGTGTAAATTAGTTCAACCATTGTGGAAGACAGTGTGGCGAATCCTCAAGGGTCTACAACTAGAAATACCATTTGACCCAGGCATCCCATTACTGGGTATATACCCAAAGGATTGTAAATCATGCTGCTATAAAGATACATGTACACATGTGTTTATTGCAGCACTATTCACAATAGCAAAGACTTGGAACCAGCCCAAATGTAAATCAATGATAGACTGGATTAAGAAAATGTGGCACATATACACCATGGAATACTATGCAGCCATAAAAAAGGATGAGTTCATGTCCTTTGCAGGGACATGGATGAAGCTGAAAACCATTATTCTGAGCAAACTATCACAAGAACAGAAAACCACACACCGCATGTTCTCACTCACAGGTGGGAATTGAACAATGAGATCACTTGGACACAAGGTGGGAAACATTACACACCAGGGCCTGTCGTGGGGTCGGGGGAGGGAGGAGGGATAGCATTAGGAGAAATACCTAAATGACGAGTTAATGGGCGCAGCACACCAACTTGGCACATGTATAACTATGTAACAAACCTGCACATTGTGCACATGTAACTTAAAGTATTAAAAAAAAACTAGGAGCAAATTATTCTCAGTAAGAGATCAAAACTGTTTTATTAATTCCCAATCTCATCAAACAATCAAACATTTACAGAGACCCTATTAGATATGGCATCATTATTATTATGAAAACAATCCCTTTCATTCATTTATTATTTAATTGTTTGAATACTTATTTATCTCTTCTAGTGTCAGGCACTGCTATTAGCTAAAAATTCAAGATTAATAAGATACAGTGCTGCACTCCAAGAACACACACTCCAGAGATTTACATCCTGAATTATTAGCTTACCTCTGCCCAAGAAAAGAGGGAGGAGAATGTGATAGAAAGGTGGGACTTCAGGTGTATTTGTAATGTTTTATTCCTTTATAAAACCTAATATTAAGAATATTAACATTTGGAAAATCTAAATGGCAAAAAAAAGTCTGATAGAGTCTCCAACTATGATTGTGGGAATTGTGCATGACTTCTTTTAGTTCTGTCAATTTCCTGTATATATTTTGAAGTTCATTTATTAGGCTCATATGTTTGCAGTTGTTTTCTTTTGAACTGTCTCTTTATCATTACAAAATGTCCCTCTGTCTCTAGTTAGTATCATTGTCTTAAATTTCATGTTGGCTGATATTAGTATAGCTACTCCACTTTATTATGTTTACCATTTTCCATCCTTTTACTTTCAATTTAGTTGTGTTTTTATATTTAAAGTGCATTATTTTGTGGATGGCATACTGATGGTTCTTACTTTTTTACACAGTTTGAAAAATCTTGATTGTTGCCTTTTTATTGAAGTATCTAGTCCACATACATTTAATGTAATTATTGATATGGTTGTACTGAGGTCTCCCATTTTTCTATTTGTCTTATCTGTTTTTGTCTTTTGGTCCTTAGATGCCTTGTTTTAACTGAATATTTTTAAGCATTCCACTTTAATGCCTTTTTTAGTTTTCTAACTACATGTTTTGAAATTATTTTTAACTCATTGCTTTAGAATGTAAAATATACACCTATAACTTATCTGTACCTACTTGGAATTAGTATTTTTTTTAGGTAAAATATAGAAAACTTGCAACAGTATATTTCTAGTCATCTCTCCCCCATCCTTAATGTTATTATCATCTTAGGCATTGTATTTATATATCTTGTAAACTCATCAAGAAAGTGCTATAATTTTTGTTTTAAAATGTCATGATTTTTTGAAAATAACAGATATACAACATATGTGGTGAGGGGAGACAGAGAGAGAGAGAGAGAGAGAGATGGAGAGAGAGAGAGAGAGGAGTTCTTCTGTTAACTTGCTAACTCACATACTTACCATCATTTTTGGTTCTCTTCATTTCTTCTATGTATCAGAATTGCCATCTGGTTTCATCTCTCTTCAGCCTGGAGAACACTATAGGATTACTTGTAATGCAAGTCTTCTAGTGACAAATGCTCTCAGTTCTGTTTATCTGAAAATGTATTAATTTTTCCTTCGTTTTTAAAAAAGTTTTATGGATACAGAATTCTTGCTTGACATGTTTTTTATTCCCTCTCTTCAGCACTTTGAATATATCTTTCTGAAGTATGATGACTTCCGTGGTTTCTGATGAGACATCAGTCTTTAACATTATCATTGTTCTCCTGTATGCAATATGTCATTATTCTCTGCGTATCAAGATTTTCTCATTAATTTGACTTTCAACAAAATGACTATGATATGCCTAGTGGTGGTTTTCTTTGCATTTATTCTGCATGTGTTTTGTGAGTTTCGCAGACTCCTATGTTAATATTTTCCATCAAACTTCAAAAGTTTTAGATCATATTCCTTGTAATATTTTCTTGCCTTCTTTCTCTATTCTCAACCTCATATTCCAATTGCATGTATGTGACAGTGTGGTGTTGCCCCACAGGTCTCTGTAACTCTGCTTAGTTTTGTTCTTTTAATTCATTCTTTGGGTGCAGATAACATATTTTGATTTATTTTCAAGTTTTTTTTTTGTCATTTATTATTTGTTGAGCTCATCTAGTGAATCTTTTTTATTTCAGTTATTGTACTTTCCACCTTTAGAATTTACATTTCTCATAGTTTGCATTTCTCTATTGAGATTTTCTGTCTAGTCTATTAATTAACGTAATTTTTTATTTAATTCTTGAATTTTTTTGAATTTATTCAACATATTTTTAACAACCGCTTTGAAATCTGTGTCTACTAATTATAACATTTGGGCCCATTCAGTCAATTTCTAATGACTGCCCTTTTTTGAGCATAGGTCATACTTTTCCATCTCTTTATATATCTAGTAAATTTTAGTAATAAAACTGGACATTGTAGGTAATGAAGTCAGCTTTGTAACAATTCTGAGTTCTGTTGTGTTGTTTTAAACATTTCTATTTTATTATTCTAGTAGGCAATTGACATACATTTCTATACTCAAAATGCAAAATTAGAATACCCATGATATATAGCATCTGGCAAAAGGACATGCTTTTTCAACTAAAGATATATATGAGTTGAAAGTCAAAAATGGAAAAAATATAATGTAAAAAGTAAGAATGCTGACATGACCATGTTAATATCAGACAAAGTAGATTTCAGTACAAGGAATATTTTCACAGATAATAAATATTTCCTAATGATGAAAAGGTTCATTAGGGAGACATAAGTATTTTAAATGTGTGTATATTTAAGAACAGAGATTCAAAAATATATGAAACAAGAATTTCCTAAATTAAATGAAAAATAGATAACTCATTACATCTCAATAATTGATATAAGTATATAAAATCAGTAACATTATTGAAGATCTGAACAACCTGTCAATCATCTGGACCTAATTGACACTTACTGAATAACTGCAGAATATACTTTCTTTTGAAATGCACATTGAATATTTACTTTAATAAATCATAAGCCAGACAATAAAATCACAATAAGCTTCAAATATTTACATCTTTCACTATATTGTCTCTGGTCACAATAGAAATAAGTTACAAATTAAAAACAATTCCATAATAGTAAAGTCTGAAATACCTGAAAGTTAACAATATACTACCAAATAATCCATGAGTTAAACAAGAAATAAAAAGGGAAATTAGAACGTATTTTATTTATTTATTTATTTAGTTAGTTAGTTAGTTATTTTTGAGACAGGGTCCCATTCTGTTGCCTAGGCTGGAGTGCAGTGGTGTTATATTTGCTCACTGCAACCTCTGTCTCCCAGGTTCAAGCGATTCTTGTGCCTCAGCTTCCCATGTAGCTGAAATTACAGGCATGAGCCATTAACACCCAGCTAATTTTGTATTTTTTTGTAGAGACAGGATTTTGCCATGGTGCCCAGGCTGGTCTCAAACTCCTGAGCTCAAAGCGATCCACCCCCTCAGCCTCCCAAAGTGCTGGAATTACAGGGATGAGCCACCAAGCCCGGCCTAGAAAATATTTTAAATTGAACGATAATTAAAACATACCATATCAAAGTTTGTTGGATGTTGCTAATGCAGTTCTTAGTGGGAAACTATAAATGCTTATATTAGAGAATACAACATGTTTAAAATAAGGATGAAATTACAACTTATGAGCTGAAATAAATGACTTATTTTTCAAAGTGAATTGAGAGAAGAAACTAACAAAAGTTAGAAAATTAATTAAATAGAAAATAAAAAAATGGAAGTTGACAAAAATACAAGGTTTTTTTGTAAAGATTAAAAAAAAAAGACAAACCCAAAGCTAGACTACATAAGGAAAATAAGCTATATGCAAATTTTCAGTATTGTAAATGAAAAAGGGCATATCACTAAAGACCTCGTAACAATGAAGTTACAAGGATGGAATATTATAACAACTTTATGCCATAAGATTTTAAAACTTAGATGAAATGAAAATTACTTGAAAAATACAATTTAGCAAAGGGTCACAAGGAACTGAATTACCATGTATCTGTTACTTACATTGAGTTCATAATTAAAATATTTTTATAAAGGAAATTTTATGCCCAAATAAGAAAAAAAATTTAATACTATATAAACTATTTTATAAAATAGAGAAAGAGGAATATACCCTGACATGTGTCTGCTTCCAGACCAGCATAACCCTTATCGACCAATATACCTCATGCACATAGATGTAAGTATATGTAACATATTTACAGATCGATTCTAATAATACATGAAAAAGATCATCTATCATGACCAAATGAGGTTTATCTATCAATGCAAGCTTGAAAATTAAGCAGTTATTCACCATATTAGCATAAAACAAGAGAAAAACTATATCATCATCTAAATAAATGAAGAAAATAATGTGATAAGCCTTATATTCATTCTTGATAAGCACACACACAATCCCTTAGCAGACTTCTCCAATCTGATATAGGGTATCTATAAAACACCTTCAGCTAACATTATATGTAATGGTCAATTATTAAACACTTTCCCGTAAGACCATGAACAAGTCAAGAATGTCTACTTTCCACACTTCTATTAAATGTTATATTGAAGTGCTAGCTAGTGCAATACAAGAGGAATATAAATAATAGGTGTAAAGATTGAAAAACATATGTGTATATATAGGCAAAGGCATGATTTTGTATCCTAAGGAATCTTGAGGAAAAAATCAACCTACTAGAACTAATAGATGATTAATCAAAGTTGCACAATACAAGGTAAATATATAAAATTAATTGTATACCATAAACTAGCATCGAAGGTTTGGAAAATAAAATTAACTTTAAAATTTGCAATACCATCAAAGAAGACAAAATATTTTCTAAATTTAAAAAGAAAAATCTATCTTATTGCTGAAAACAATGAAGTATTGCTGAAAAAATTAAAGAAACAAATAAATAAAAAAGTGTATCATATTCATTAATTAGAAGACTAATTGCTAAGATGTCACTTTTTTGGTTTCTTTTTTTTTTTGAGACAGAGTCTCGCTGTGTTGCCCAGGCTGGAATGCAGTGGCGCGATGCAATCTTGCCTCACTGCAACCTCCACCTCCCAGGTTCAAACGATTCTCCTGCCTCAGCCTTCCATGTAGCTGGGACTACAAGCACCTGTCACCATGCCCGGCTATTTTTTTTTTTTTTTTGTATTTTTAGCAGAGACGGGGTTTCACTATGTTGGCCAGGCTGGTCTTGAACTCCTGACCTCATGATCTGCCCACCTTGGCCTTCCAAAGTGCTGGGATTACAGGTGTGAGCCACCGCACCCGGCCCAAGATGTCACTTTTAACCAAAATTATTCTATAGATTCAATGCAATCATAATAAAAATACCAACCATTTTTTGTTGCACTTGACAATCTGATTCTAAAATTGATTTGGAAATGTCAAGTACCCAGAATAGTCAGAAAGAAAAAAGGTAGAAAACATGCACTTTACTATTAAACTACGGCAATTAAAATGGTGTGGTAATGCCATGTATAGATCAATGAAAAAAAAATACAAAGTTCAGAAAGAGTCCCATACATACCGTCAATTTATTTTTTTTCCAAAGACATCAAGATAGTTCAACAGGGAAAGGAAAATCTTTCAAATAAATGATGCTGGAAAAATTTAAACTCCATATGGAAAATAATGAACCTTCACCTTCTCTTCATAAAATATGCAGTGTAGTTCAAGATGGATTGCAGACTTATACATAAAAGTTTACAACTATAAAGGTTTTCCAAAAGTATAGAATAATATTTTTATAATCTTGGAATGGTAATCAAATATTTCTATTTTAGTATATGTGCTGCCGAAGCGAGCACGTAATCAAATATTTCTTAGAACACAAAGAGTCATCATAAAATTTTAAAAGTAATAATTGTACTTAATCAAAGTTAAAAACCAAGTCTATGCCAAAAATGATTAACTTTCATTAATAATAATTTTAGAAAGTTCTGAACAAACTAAGAGTTGAGAAATAATTCCGTCTGAAACTCAGAGCTAACATTGTATGTAAAATCAAAACATTACAAACATTCTAATTAAGCTAAAACCATGCAAGAATATTCACAAAATCCCATGTTCATGGATTAGAAGACTTAATATTCTTGAAATAATCATACTATTCAAAGTGATCTACAGTTTAAATACAATTTCTATCAAAATCCCAATGGCATTTTTTACAGACATAATAAAAACAATCCTAAGATTCATATTAAACTATAAAAGATCCAGAAGAACCAAAACAATCTCTAGGAAAAAAAGAAAGCTGGAGGCATCATAGTTCCTGATTTCAAAATATATTACGAAGCTACTGCAATTAAAACTGTATTGTATTGGCTTAAAGGCAAACATATAAATCAATGGAATAGAATAGAGAGTGCAGAAATAAACACACACACATATGATTAATTGATCTTTGACAAAGATGCTAAGAATACACAGTAGTTTCTTCAACAAATGTTAGGAAAACTGGATATTTACATGTGTATATTATACCACACTTAACAATCAACTCAAAATAGATCAATGACTTAAATGTAAGACCTGGCCAGGCTTCATGGCTCACACCTGTAATCCCAGCTCTTTAGGAGGGCGAGGTGGAAGGATCACCTGAGTTCAAGAGTTCAAGATCAGCGCGGGAAATATAGAGAAACCCTGTCTCCACAAAAAAATAGCCTGGTGTGGTGCACACTTGTAGCTACCTGCAGTTACTTGGGAGGCTGAGATGGGAGGATCACTTGAGCCCAGGAGGTTGGGGCTGCAGTGAGCTTTGATTGTGCCACTGTACTACAGCTGAGTGACAGAACAATACCTTGCCTTTAAATAAATAAATTAATGTAATACCCCAACTATAAAACTTCTAGAAGAAATCATAGGGAGAAAGCTTCATGATAATGATCGTGGCAGTGATTTCTTGAATACAACACCAAAAGCACAGGCAACAAAACTAAAAATAGACAAGTGGGACTACACAAAATTTAAAAGTTTCTGTACAACCAAGGAAATAATCAACAGAGTGAAAAAACTTCTAAAATCAGATAAAACATTTGTCAACCGTATTTATGATAAGCCAAAACATATAAGGAACTCCTACAACTCAGTAACCAAAAAACCCTAACATGCTAAAATAGCTGAGAATTTTATCTTGATCCTGCTATTTAATTTCTTCAGTGAAATCAAAATCAACTCTTTATTTGAATATATTCTATCTGAAGTCCTCATATGAATTTTCATTGCAAATGTTTATGAAAACTACCCATGACATTATTTGTCTATTACATTGGAATTTTATTTAATATAATTAATAACGTTTAAGTGTAACGTCTCAAGATGTCCATAAGGTGGCAGTGTGCACTTCTGCGGTGGCGGCTGAGCAGCAGCGCTCCAGAAAATCAGATAAAAGTCTGCGGGACCACGTTTCTCTGCCAAGGATCTGAGCCCCCCTGCCCTAGACCATCTGGAGCAGTAAACATACAAAGAGTTCTGAGCTCCTATCCCGGGGCTCGGCGTTTTCTTTTCTGTTGCTCATCATCTTATCCCCCAGTTCTAAAATGGCACCCCTGTTTGGAAATGCATGAACCTCTGGAATTCACACATACCCAGGTGGTCCTACAGCCTAGTTTCCAGTTTTCGGTCTCAGTTCCGAGTGGAAAGGATTTCCTAGCAGCCTGACCATACAGCCAGAAAGCATATTATGGAGCAAGGTGATAAATATGTGCCATATGAGCCGTCCCCGACCCTCCCACTTTTGTAGCAGACGTTACTAATCAATCATGATAGTTCTTGCTACTCAGCCGCCCCCTTTCTCAGCAGAACCCCAAAAGCTCCAACATAGGAGAGTTCCTGTCTTTAGAGGTGGGGGCCGATTCCCAGAAACTCCTAGGATTCCAACACGAGTATGGAGGTGTTGTCACACATCAACCATGAACAGCAAGAACAACCCCTCAAGACCAGACCCCGCACAAACCAGGGATCCCCCCACTCCTTCTCTCATTAATCCTACCCCTCTCTTCCACGGCCCCTGAGGACCTAAGTTGTATTTTGCATTTTCAGCCAAATTTGATATTTTTTTTATTAGCATAATCAATTTTTCTTCTTTCCTGAATTACTTTCCATTAGGATTTTAATCTCTGATGGCATAGTATTTTTTTTTAATTCTCTAGTATATCAAAATTTTAACTTTCCTCAGAAGCAAATGTAGGATTTGATATAAGTCTTGATCCCAAATGGAACTCCCAGAAGACCTGGATTACAACCAAAGACCTGGATTACAGTTCCATCTTGAAAGTTATTTCTAGGAGATGGATCTGCCATCCAGAATGGGGAAATGAGACTGGGCAGAACAACCCGCAAAAGGAGTAGGGAGATGAGAGAAAGGAAGAAAAATTGCCAGTTCATGGCCATCGACATTATGCTTTCTTCAAGTGAAGATCTTTGATTTGATTATGTTCCTGATTCTAGAATGGCATCTAGGCCTAGGATAAACGTCCCCAACTGAGGAAACTGGTCTGGGAAAAATATTCTCAACCTTGTCTTGGGGCAGAGGTGCAGGTGTTGATGATGGCAGTGTCAGCAAGTACATCCAGGGACCAGATGGTGCCAGGGTCACTGCAGTGGCAGCATCAGAGCTACCAGGAGAAGCCGCGGGTTAGCACCCCATGCCCTTAGTGGGTGGAAGAGGAGGAGCCTGACTCCCCAGGGAGCCTCAGCTGATAAGGGCTGAGAAGGCAGCTGCTGAGTCCACCAGGCATTCTGCCAAGGAAGGGAGGCACCCGCATCTGGGAACTTAAAGAGCTGGCCTGGTGATAGAATCTGTCTGGGGAGGCTCAGCAAGATCCTACTATTTTTTTTCCCATGTGACCCAGGAAATACTCCATTTGTTGTGAATTTAATATTACATAGAAGAATGTTTACACTATGTTCCTATGAATATTAAATATACTGTTCTTCACAATGAATAATGGTGATGACTCTACAGTGGAAAAATGATAAAAAGCAGTAGGCAGTGTCCCATACACATAAATAATTTCTAAATTCTGTAATCTTTAATATATAACTCTTTAATATGATATACTACTGAGCTTTTTTTTTTTCAACCTCATATGTTGCAATTTTTGCTTACTCTGGTATATTTTCAAAATACACTTAATTCTTGCAGCCATTCTCAACTGGGGTTCTGTAAAAAATTAAATACATGCAGACATTCATTTAACTTCACTAGAAAACTTTGAAATACTGGTATTTTAAATGGATCAAAACCCATTATTGGATCAAAACCCATATATGGATCAAAACCCAGCTCCTATTATTTTCAGTTCGTGTGCTTTAAGAACAGACATACTTAGACCAGAATAGATAAAAATCTTGGAAATAGCCTTATTATTACAGTGATTCTATTTTTTTTTCTTCTGATTTTCATCTTAACTTAATCTTTTTGTCCCCTTTGTGAACAAAAGTTCTCTGAAAAAAGAACCTGGAGGAAAGAGACTTTATTCCAGTGAACCATTTGCAAATCAGACAGACATGCAGGCTGCTATGTAAAATGAAGGTCCATTCCAGAGAATGAAGGGATGGCATGCCTGGGGTTTTATAGGAAAAGTCCCCACCCAGGTACCCAATCAGGTCCATTTATGCAAACAAAGGATTAAGTCTTGTTTGGTTTTGACTGGCTGACACAGCTGAGTTCTGATTGGCCTATACAGCTGAGCCTTAGTTGGCTAGGGCAGGTGATCTCTGGTTGCTTTCCAAGCCCCAAACCAGAAATCCCTGTTGGATGTTTCTTTCAAATGGCCAATGGGTCCTGGGGCTTGCGGCATTGGGAGGTGCGGGGAGGTGCTGTGCTTTTTGCAGCAGTTTATCTTGTAGTCCAACAACAGAACAGGAGCTGGTTGAGCTTGGTTGTAGAAAGGGAGGTCCTTTGATATGTTTATAACATCTTTCCGAGAGCACAGAACTTGTGACCATTCTGTCACCCAGCTATGGACACCTAGTCCTGTTTTAACTTTGAGCTCCTCAGTTAGCCACAGGGAGTCCATTTTGTCTGGGGGCAGACTTATCACCTTTCTTTTCTAATTCTTGTATTATCTAATTGAACTGCATACTTTAGCACTTAATCGTATTTGTATACAACACTAGTTTATTTAGAATTGTTTGTTCTCTAGTTGTTTCAACTGCACAGGCCTTGCCTTCCTTAAGTGAGTGTGAACTCCTGTAGGCAGGAATTCTGAACACACATTTGTTTTGTTGTCCGTAATTTCTAAAAATTCACATTTCATTAAAATAGCCAAAGTTACCCCTACTGAACAACACTTAGAGGCAATTAGATTCGATTGCTCGTTGGGCTCAGTGAATCCCTTCTTGTTAGTCACGGAACCATAGTTCTTTAAGCCTTGGGTACGCACATCTCTGGTAGATATGAATTAAGAAATTAATCCAGGATGCATTTTAGAATGAGTAATTATCATTCCTGAAGCCACACACAGTCACTACTTTTAGAACTGGAAAGGACTTCTCTTCTTACAGATGCAGCAATTGAGACCCAGAGCTGATAAGAATTTAGCCTGATTAACAGACTTCAATGTTGAAGACATTTGAAAATCAAAGCGGAACATTACTTTTTCTCAGATTTAGAATTAAAAAGGAAAAAAGAAACAAGTGGTTTAGTCTTGGGAGGGTGTATGTGTCCAGGAGTTCATCCATTTCTTCTAGGTTTTCTAGTTTATTTGCGTAGAGGTGTTTATAGTATTGTCTGATGGTAGTTTGTATTTCTGTGGGGTTGGTGGTGATATCCCCTTTATCATTTTTTATTGAGTCTATCTGATTCTTCTCTCTTTTCTTCTTTATTAGTCTTGCCAGTAGTCTATCAATTTTATTGATCTTTTCAAAAAAAACATTTCCTGGATTCATTGATTTTCTGAAGGGTGTTTTGTGTCTCTATCTCCTTCAGTTCTCCTCTGATCTTGGTTATTTCTTGCCTTCTGCTAGCTTTTGAATGTGTTTGCTCTTGCTTCTCTAGTTCTTTTAATTGTGATGTTAGGGTGTCAATTTTAGATCTTTCCTGCTTTCTCTTGTGGGCATTCAGTGCTATAAATTTCCCTCTACACACTGCTTTAAATGTGTCCCAGAGATTCTGATATGTTGTGTCTTTGTTCTTATTGGTTTCAAAGAACATCTTTATTTCTGCCTTCATTTCGTTATGTGCCCAGTAGTCATTCAGGAGCAGGTTGTTCAGTTTCCATGTAGTTGAGAGGTTTTGATTAAGTTTCTTAGTCCTGAGTTCTAGTTTGATTGCACTGTGGTCTGAGAGACAGTTTGTTATAATTTCTGTTCTTTTACATTTGCTGAGGAGTGCTTTACTTCCAACTATGTGGTCAATTTTGGAATAAGTGTGATGTGGTGCTGAAAGAATGTATATTCTGTTGACTTGGGGTGGAGAGTTCTGTAGATGTCTATTAGGTCTGCTTGGTGCAGAGCTGAGTTCAAGTCCTGGATATCCTTGTTAACCTTCTGTCTCATTGATCTTTCTAATGTTGACAGTAGGGTGTTAAAGTCTCCCATTATTATTGTGTGGAAGTCTAAGTCTCTTTTTAAGTCTTTAAGGACTTGCTTTATGAATCTGGGTGCTCCTGTATTGGGTGTAGACATATTTAGGATAGTTAGCTTTTCTTGTTGAATTGATCCCTTTACCATTATGTAATGGCCTTCTTTGTCTCTTTTGATCTTTGTTGGTTAAAGTCTGTTTTATCAGAGACTAAAATTGCAACTCCTGCTTTTTGTTTGTTTGTTTGTTTTCTATTTACTTGGTAGATCTTCCTCCATCCCTTTGTTTTGAGCCTATATGTGTCTCTGCACGTGAGATGGGTCTCCACAATACAGCACACTGATGGGTCTTGACTCTTTATCCAATTTGCCAGTCTGTGTCTTTTAATTGGAGCATTTAGCCCCTTTACATTTAAGGTTAATATTGTTATGTGTGAATTTGATCCTGTCATTATGATGTTTGCTGGTTATTTTGCTCGTTAGTTGATGCAGTTTCTTCCTGGCATTGATGGTCTTTACAATTTGGCATGTTTTTGCAGTGGCTGGTACCAGTTGTTCCTTTCCATGTTTAGTGCTTCCTTCAGGAGCTCTTGTAAGGCTGGCCTGGTGGTGACAAAATCTCTCAGCATTTGCTTGTCTGTTAAGGATTTTATTTCTCCTTCACTTATGAAGCTTAGTTTGGCTGGATATGAAATTCTGGGTTGAAAATTCTTTTCTTTAAGAATGCTGAATATTGGCCCCTACTCTCTTCTGACTTGTAGGGTTTCTGCAGAAAGATCCGCTATTAGTCTGATGGGCTTCCCTTTGTGGGTAACCCGACCTTTCTCTCTGACTGCCCTTAACATTTTTTCCTTTATTTCAACCTTGGTAAATCTGACAATTATGTGTCTTGGGGTTGATCTTCTCAAGGAGTATCTCCCTCAGAGATAATACCACACATCTACAACCATCTGATCTTTGACAAACATGACAAAAACAAGAAATGGGGAAAGGATTCCCTATTTAATAAATGGTGCTGGGAAAACCAGCTAGCCATATGTAGAAAGTTGAAACTGGATCCCTTTCTTACACCTTATACAAAAATCAATTCAAGATGGATTAAAGACTTAAATGTTAGACCTAAAACCTTAAAAACCCTAGAAGAAAACCTAGGCAATATCATTCAGAACATAGGCATGGGCAAGGACTTCATGACTAAAACACCAAAAGCAATGGCAACAAAAGTCAAAATTGACAAATGGGGTCTAATTAAACTAAAGAGCTTCTGCATAGCAAAAGAAACTACCATCAGAGTGAACAGGCAACTTACAGAATGGGAGAACATTTTTACAATCTACCCATCTGACAAAGGGCTAATATCCAGAATCTACAAAGAACTTAAACAAATTTACGAGGAAAAATCAAACAACCCCATCCAAAAATGGGCAAAGGATATGAACAAACACTTCTCTAAAGAAGACATTTATGCAGCCAGCAGACACGTGATAAAATGCTCAACACCACTGGCCATCAAAGAAATGCAAATCAAAACCACAATGAGATACCATCTCACACCAGTTAGAATGGGGATCATTAAAAAGTCAGGAAACAACAGGTGCTGGAGAGGATGTGGAGAAATAGGAACACTTTTACACTGTTGGTGGGAGTGTAAACTAGTTCAACCGTTGTAGAAGACAGTGTGGCAATTCCTCAAGGATCTAGAACTAGAAATACCATTTGACCTAGCCATCCCGTTACTGGGTATATACCTAAAGGATTATAAATCATGCTACTATAAAGACACACGCACACATATGTTTATTGCAGCACTATTCACAATAGCAAAGACTTGGAACCAACTCAAATGTCCATCAATGATAGACTGAATTAAGAAAATGTGGCACATATATACCATGGAATACTATGCAGCCATAAAAAAGGATGAGTTCATGTCCTTTGCAGGGACATGGATGAAGCTAGAAACCATCATTCTCAGCAAACGATCACAAGGACAGAAAACCAAACACCGCATGTTCTCGCTCACAGGTGGGAATTGAACAATGAGAACACTTGGACACAAGGTGGGGAACATCACACACCAGGGCCTGTCATGGGATGGGGCGAGGGAGGAGGGATAGCGTTAGGAGAAATACCTAATGTAAATGACAAGTTAACCGGTGCAGCACACCCACATGGTACACGTATACATATGCAACAAGCCTGCACGTTGTGCACATGTACCCTAGAACTTAAAGTATAATTTAAAAAAGAAGAAGTAAAACTTTAAAAATAAACAAACAAATAAATAAATAAGTAGTTTATTATTCACGGATTGTATCTTTCTATGAACATTAGTTTGTATATTTCCTAGAGAAAATTTTTAAAAACCACAGTTCAATACACCTACGAGATGGGCATTTCAAAGAGCTGCTTACATGGAATTATCTATGTCAGGATATTAAGAATGCATGTCTCTGAGTAACAGTATTTTATGGCTTTCTAAAAAAAAATAATAATAATCACAAGACAGAAAGAGCCTGGATCTTTGAGTCATTGGCTGGAGGCTAGCCCTGGTTAACCTGCATGGGCCTTTGTGTGAGGGACAAATCAGACTTCAGTGTGCTATGCCACTGGGATTTGGCAATTTATTTGTTACTCAACATATTCTCATTCATTCCCTCTAATGCATTTATATAGAGAGATGCATTGATTTGATCAGAGACAAATCAAAATAAGAAAAAATCAGTATTTTGCTGGTCAATGTATCCTCACACACATTTTTCTGTAAGTGTATCCATACAAGTCAGAACCAATTGTATCTGTAATAATTCCATTTTTCTGCATGTTACACAAAACCCAAGTAAGAATGGTTTAAAAGCATAGTGGCTTAATTTTCTCAGGGTGAAAAGAAGTGTGAATGTAGACACTTTGAGAATTGGGTATCATCCACAAAATATCATCAAAATCCTGCCTGCTCAACAGCATTTTCTCCCCAGGGTTATGTGGCCTCAGTGACTTTACCTGTGATTAAGTATCCAGGAAAATAAAATCAGTATGGCATGGTTAAGTCCTGGGGTGGTTACTGACAACAGCTGCTTGGAGTACCAAGGATCAGAAGAGGCTTCCTGAAGAAAGTGGTGTTTCAGTGACTCCGGTTGTGTTCCCCCACAGAGTGAGCCTGTGCGATGACCCTGTCATGAGAGGAGCCAGCCCACTTTAGAAAGCTGTGAGGAGCTCGGTGTCACCACAGCTGGGTACAAGGTCAGCAGGGGGCAGACCTGGAGGAGCCTGGGAGGGGTATGAAGAACTGGGCATACAGCCTGAGGGCAAGCGAAACGACCGCAGCTTTCTACTGAGCAAAGTGACTGCTCATTTTTACATTTTAGAAACACTACTCTGGCTGGGAGTGGAGAATGGGTTGAAGGAGAGAGGAGAGGATGGAGAAACAGAAAAGCTGGGGGAATCAGAGTGAGATGGGTGGTCTGCTGCAAGACTGAAGGAAAATCAGAAGAAAGTATATGGCTGCACAAGAGGATTAGGAGGTACTTGACAACACATTCACACCACTACAATTATTTAAACCTGCACATCAACTTAAATATCTTTATGGCTTAATAGATTAAATATTTTTTCTATTACTTATCACTTCTGCATGTTATATGCTTAAACAAAACCGAAAATGCGTCGAGTGTGGCAGCACATGCTTGTAATCCCAGCACTTTGGGTAGGCCAAGGTGGGGGGATCGCTTGAGCCCAGGAGCCCGAGACCAGTGTGGGAAAAATAGTGAAACCCAGTTTCTAAAAAATAAAAATAAAAATAAAATAAAATAAAATAAAAGTTAGCTCAGATTATGATCTGATTAAATATATGCTATTTTTTACTTGTTTCATCTTATTTATTATGTACTAGTTCAGAATTTCATGGCTTTCTCCAAATATTAATATTATTATTATTTAAATGCTTAAATAATTATTAATGTTATTAATATTTAGTGAGAAATGTAATTGAATATGATTTCATTGTTTTTGAAATCTTGATTTAATGTTGTGTGATAGAGTGATTCAAATGCCTGCTTCTAAGTTTTAAACTTATTTCAATGCTGAAAATACTTTCTCACAAGAAAGTGCCATTTAAAACAAAAGATGCTTATCTTTCAGTATCTTCCAGACTTTTGTTACAATTACTCTGTAACTTTTCAACATCCTAGAAAATCTCAATTGCTTTTTCTACCAAATGAATTGGAAGCATTTGCATTTGACAAATGACTTAAAAATGTAACTTTTGGGGAAATTTTTTACAACAGTAGAAAATTTGTGATGCTAAGGTATTTTAAGTGTGTAATTGTGAGAGGGTTTATAAGTAATGTGCATTTTCACTATTAAAGCATGTTAATTATGGAAAAATTTCAAATATTGGTTTTCATATATTTCTACCTCCTTACCATGAGTTATTTCAAAAAGCAGTAATTTTCTCACTGTTTCAAAACATCACTCTAATCTTAGGGGAAATATATAATGATGATAACTTTATCAAATATACCTCTTAGATAGCAAAATTTAGAGAACCACATGTCCTCAAATTTAAAACATTCTATTCTTACAAAATAAAAATGAACTTTGCCATGAGATAACCAGTAAATAATATTCTGTAGCCATTGGTTTGCAAGTTGTTTGCAGTGGACATACCAGTTTATCAGTATTGGTCAGGAATAATAACTGGATTTAGACCTATACCACCTGGTTTTGCTGGATCCCAGGGATGAGGAGGGAGATGGGGCTTAATGGTCAAGGCTGACCAATAGCTGGGATGTTCCTGTGCGAACAGCTCCTTGTAGGAGACACTCAACAAACCTTGAGCTTCCTGATACCTTTGCATGTGTGTGGTGGTTGACAAACCAGAGACAAAGCATGTCCATGCAAACCAGAAACAGGAGGATGAAAAAGCCATTGAGGACATTACTGATGATACATATGATAGACACTAATAAATTAGCACAATCTTTTCTCATATTTCAGATAAGAAAATATACAAAAATATAAATGTCTTTTTCTTTGTGTAGCCTCATAGATTTATTTTGCATACCCCAGGGAAGGTGTACACAACACATTGGAGACTATTGGATATGAAAGATACTCAGGAAATACCTGGGCTGGAGATATAAATTTGCTGATAATCAGCACATTAGGGGAATAGGAGCGTAGGAGATGGCCAAGAAAATTGTGTAGTTTGAGAAAGTGAAGGTCCGGGAGGATATGCTAGGAACATCCATTTTCAGGAACAGGTCATGAAAGTAAAGCTGATGAAGGAAAATGAGGAGGAATAGCAAAAAAGGTGGGAGAAGAACCAAGAAATGATGTCATAGAAATCAAAGAGTGAGACACTGTTGAGGCAGCAATACTCAATATTGCCAAGTGCTACAGCGTGGCCAAATAAAACAAGATCTGGCCAAATAAAATGTCATTCACATGGATTGAGCAACAAAGATGCCAGTGGTGATCATGAGAGTGTCTTCAGTAGAGTGGTCTGAGAAAGTCCCTTGAGAGACTATAAAGACAGGAGGTAGAGACAGAACCAGCAACTGTTTCCAGAAGTGTAAGGGTGAAGAAATAGAAACAGAGAAGAGACAGTTACCCAAAAAATGTGAGTGCTGGAGGGCTCAGTTTTCTTTTTTAAACAAGGTGGAAGAAGTTTGACTATCATACTATATTTAAATGCTGATTTTTAACAGTCAGGAGAGGAGAAGTTGAAGAAATAGAAGATGGCAGGTGCAGGTGAAGAGAATACCTCAGATGACAGGAGGGGCGCTTCCTCAAGCATGAGCGAAAGAAAAAACACAGCCTTTCCATATCTTGTTTTTCTCCATTTTATGTATTTAAATAGCTTATATTTTCAATGACTTTTCTAGCATCTTTATGCAAATTATTTCTATTACAAGCATCTTTGAGGATCCCTGTGGTCCAAAAATGTTATCACTTAAAAAATCCACATCCATTGACCATGTCTTTATCCAGTCAATCTATAATCACAGCTATTTAAACATTTCTAAGAAATGCAAGAAAAAATAACAAAAGATGAAAGCATCCAGTTTATGCTCATGTAAACAGACCCCAGTAAAAGTAACACATTTCATTTGTAGTTGTTCATGCAAAATAATTTCAGGCTTCAGTGGAGAGAAATCTACAAGTCACTGCCCTGTTAAGCTCCTTTCTTATCTTATATATGTGTGCGTGTGTGTATCTATAGATAGATATATACACACACGTATATATACGTATATGTGTATATATATGTATACATACATATATAAGATAAAGACAGCTCTTATAATACACATGTATATAATATATATTCTGTAATGTTATGCATGTTATATATTATGTATTTTTAGCAGAGGTGGCTTTATCAAACTTTCATTTTATATTTCTACTATTTCAACGGCAACACTAATGTCACTAGCAGAAAATCGTCAACTGGGATTGGTTCAGGTATGAGTTCCGATTTCAACCTTTTTTTCTGTTTTCTAAAGGGAAAAATGTTAGGAAATTGATCATCTTATTTTTTCATTGATTTATTCCCTGGTAAATACTTATTGAACAGCAAGGCATTGTTCTAGAACATGAGGACACAGAGAGAAGTATCATTTAGTTTTTCTCTTTTTATGATTTCTCTGTCTGGTACTTTGTCATAGCTTGTCAAATTAGTCACTGCAATAGAGGCACAGCTAAGATGACAAGGGAGTTGGTTAGGAGGAGGTTCATAATCAGTCTGGAGATAGGAAAGGAGCATCCTGAAATCCTGGCATATGAGTTCTTGCAACAGATGCATAGGAATAATTAATTACTCCTGCCGCTCTCCATAAAGGACTAGAGGTAAGACTAGAACACAATAAGATGGAGCTGAGCATGGAGCATACAGGGAGGCAAATGGAGATAAAGGGAGTTTGGGGGAAGGGACTTCAAGGTGCAGCCGGAAGTATGTGTAGCCATAGGGATGGGAGAGCCAGATGTATGGAGGGGCCTGTGGATTTGATGCTCTACCTGAGGTGAAGAATTCATGTGAGGGCATGACAAGCCTGGAAAGGCAAGCTTGGCTGCAGCATAGGGAGTCCAATAAGCATGTTAATAAATTTGGGCTTTATAAAATACAGTATGAAGCTTCTCAAAGTTTAAAGTGGGAAGACTTATGATAGATGCATGACAGGAAAAGGTTTCAATTCTTGAAAAACCACTGTGACATCACTGTGGCAATTGTAAATGTGGGTGGGAAATGAAACAAGAGGTAAGGAGATATGGGCTTGTTGGTGCAACCCGGAGGAGCTGGGCCAAGGGCCTAAACTAAGGCAGAGACTGTGGGTAAGGAGCAAAAGAAACTGACTCGTGAGATATTTGGTTTAGCATCAAGGGGACTTGAGGACTTATCCTGTGGAGGTGTGAGGGACGGGGAGAACCACAGAAAATCCTAAGTTTCAGGTTTGGGTGAGTAAATGATGCCTTTCATATTGACAAAGACTCTTTCTCCTTTGACCAAATTTTAATCAGGCTCCTCTGAGCCCTCTGCTCAACTGGGCCCAAACTTCAGCTTCCCTCTCTCTTCTTATAGAATCTAATCTGAGCAAGAATCCTGCTAAGTCAGTTTAGTGAAAATTTCCCACCCTTAGTATCCAATCACTCCCCATTCTTATCACCTCGAGTTGTCTTCAACAAGAATTCTGTTGAGTCTGCCTAGCAAGAATCCCCCTTACCCTTGATATTTCTTCCTAATAATTTTCCATCCATTGACTCCCACTCCATTCCTTGGCTATAAATCCCTACTTTTCCTTGGAGTTGAAGTCAGACCCAATCTCTCTTCCCCTGTTAAAGTGGTTCCTATACTCATCACAATAATCACCTTTCTTAGTATAGCCTTCTTTACCATCTTTAATAAGTGCCAATGAATAATTTTTCTCTAACAAAATTAATGAGAAATGTAAAAGGAAGATAAGATCTGAAGAGTAGATCATGAATTCAGGACTTTTAGAATGACAAGATGGAAAAAGACTCACTACCACTATTGACAGTTAAACCAGGATTATTATGATCCACAGATATGATGATTACCAAGGAAATGATGAATAAGACAAAAGTCCATTTTCACAATAGCGTTAGGTCTGGGCCAACATTGTTCTATGCAATCAATAATTTGAAAACAAATAAAGCATATTACATTAGGGCTTTTCCTAGCTAATTAGCTCCCCACACATAAACATATACACTTTTTTGGGGTAAAATCTCCATGCAGCAATATTGGGTAGTGGTGGTCTTTGTGACCTTGGGTAAGTTTCTTAACCTCCCTGAACCCCAGTATCTTTACTGGAGATTATAAGCAAACTTATTGAATGGTTTCTGTGAGGATTCAATGATTTTAAATATGTAAAAGGCTTAGAAAAATCTCTAACTTATGGTGAACATTCAATAATTATTATTTATTGTCATGCAGAGATAAAACTTCAATATATTTTCATTACTATATCTGTATAAAATTTTTATTCTACCTGAACTTTGAGAAAGTGCATTTTCACAAACTAATTTCTATCACTATTAAGTTAGAATCGAATGGGGATGGAGAAGAAGGAATGCCAAGGGATAGATATGGGGATGGGGAACGGGGAATAATTACATGACTAAAATGTTCTAAGATGTTATATACTGATATCTGTTCATACAAATGACTCATTGATTGATTGCTAAATGAGAAAAACAAAATTTGATCACAGCATCTGCATTTAGGTCATCTTAACATTATGTCATCAGAAACAAATTGCTCAGCCCACAGAATAAGAAAGAAGGTCATGAATACCTATGGCTTGTTGTTGTATATGAAATTTCCTGTGGTTCTGGCCGAGATGTAGTAAGACAGACCAGATTTGCCCTGCTCTCTGAAAAAATCAAAAACTGACAAATCCCTGTAACAATAGTTTTCAATACATTGAATGGGCATCAAGCAAAGAATGACAGTGATCAATGATAGATGAAAGATAAATGAGATGAGCCCTATGATCAACTTACTGCCTTGTGAAAGTTTCTAGTTTGCAACCTAATGGGGGAACTCTGGCAGAATGAGAAAGCATCCTTGGGATATGAGGAGGCTAAATGGAAAATTCAGGCAGCTAGAATTTGCAGAGCAGGTTAACAGAAAGAAGAAAGGAGACCGCAAAACAGAGAGAGAACCACAGGCATTTACAGAGTCCCTATCCTCCTCCCTGAGCTCAGGTATTCTGCTGAATACTGATCAGTCTGGAGAAAGAAGAATATGAAAGAATTAGTAGGGGCAGTTTCCAGTGTTTACATAGATCTGAGAATGGTAGATGTTACCACCAGACACATTGAAGAATATAATTTATGGAATGCTGAATATAGTACTCAAGAAGATCTTGCCTGCATAGTGGGAAATACATAGCCTGAGATTGAGCGCTGAGCTGAATTTACCT
This sequence comes from Theropithecus gelada, assembly GCF_003255815.1. Lineage (NCBI taxonomy): Eukaryota > Metazoa > Chordata > Mammalia > Primates > Cercopithecidae > Theropithecus > Theropithecus gelada. The sequence continues at coordinate 75,133,446 of NC_037670.1, forward strand.
AACTCATCTTAAAAGCAACACCTGAAATGATCAAACTGCATTCCAGAAGAAAGCACTTTCATATTTATAAAAACATAAAAATACTCAACATCCAATCAGATAAAATGTACAAATGAAGGATATTCCCAATTAAAAATTGTCAGACACGTGAAGAAGCAGGTAAATATGACCCACAATGAGGAAAAAAATCAGTAAATCAATAAAGCTGCCAGATTCCAGAATTAACAGAAAAGGATATTAAAATAGTAATTATAATCATGTTCTATAGTTCAAAAAGTAGAGAAGAGATATCAAACACATAAGACTCAAATCAAAATAATACAAATAAATATTCTGGCTGATATGAAAGACACAGGATGAGACTATTGGCAGCTTAGACACTGCAGAAATAAAAATTAGCATAGTTGAAGACAAAACAAAAGACACTCTCCAAAAATCAAACACAGAGTGACAAATTAACTTTTAAAAATCCAGAGTGCGTCACTGCAAGGAAGAGAGTGTTCAGGGCAAAGTTTATAGCTGTAAACACATTTGAAAAGAAAAAGGATCTAAAATCAGCAACCTGAGTTTATATCTTGAGGAAGTAGAAAAAGAAGAGCAAACTAAAACCAATGCTAGTAGAAGAAAGGAAATAATAAAGATTACAGTGAACATAAATGAAGTAGAGAATTGAAAAATAATAAAAAAAAGCAATAAAACAAAAAGCTTAATTGGCAAACCTTTAGCTAGACTGACAAAGAAAATAAAAAAGAAAAAATAAATAACTAAGATCAGACGAAAGTGCGGCAATCTTACTGACCTGACAGAAATACAAAAGATTATGACAGAATACTATAAACAATGATTTACCAATAAATTGCATAAATTAGATTAAATGCTCAAATTCTCCAAAACACATAAATTTCTTAAAATGATCCACAGTGAAGGAAAACATATTCTCAAGATTCTCTAAAATCAGGAACAGGACAAGTATGTCCCCTTTCATCACTGCTATTGAACATTGTACTGAAAGTTCCAGCCAGAGCAATTAAACAAGGAAGAGAAGCAAAGGCATCCAAATTAAAAAGGAAGAAGTTAAAACTATTGCCATTTACAGATGATATGATTGATCCCATAAATAGAAAATTATAAAGAATTGAAAAGAATGTTACTAGAGCTAATAAATGAATTCAGCAAAGATGCAGGTTATAAGACCAATGTACAAAAATTGGTTGTTTCTGTACACATGAGATGAACAATCTGAAGATGAAATCTAAAAGGTACAATTTCATTCACAGGAGTATTAAAAGACACTCTTAAGAAACCAATAAATTTAAGAATAAATTTAACTAAGAACATGAAAAACTTGTACACTGAAAACTACAAACTATTGTGGCTAGAAATTAAAGAAAACCTAAGCAAGCAAAAGACATAACATATTCATAGATAGGAAGACTAATATTGTCAAGGAGTCACTATTGCCCAAAGCAATCTACAGATTCAGCACAATCCCTATGGAAATTCCAACAGCCTTTCTGTCAAAATTAAAAACTCTATCTTCACATTTATATGAATTGCAAGAAACTCCAAATAGATAAATTGCTCTTAAAAATGAAGAACAAAATTGGAGAACTCAGACCTTCTAATTTTAATACTTACTACACAACTAAAGTAATCAAAACAATGCAGTACTGCCATGAGGAAAGATATATAGCTCAATAAAATAAAATTAGAAGTCTATAAATAATCCCACATATCTGTAAGCAATTGACTTGTAACACGGGTGCCAAGTTCATTCAATGAGGGAAAGAACAGTTTTTTCAAAAAACTATGCTGGTATAATTGCATTTTCACACCCAAAAGAATGAAATTGGACCTGCTTCACATCAGGTATAAAAATGACTCAAAAGGGATTAATGACCTAAAGACAAGAGCTAAAACCATACAACTCTAGATAAAAACATAGGGGTCAATCTTCATAACCTTGGGTTTGCAATAGATTCTTAAATATGACAACAAAAGCATGAGCAGCAAAAGAAAAAAGATAAATTGGACTTTATAAAAATTAAAAACTTTTGTGCACCAAAAGACATTATTAGGATAGTAAAAGGCAACTACAGAATGGGAAAAAAATTTACAAATCATGTATCTAATAAGAGTTTGATATTCAAAATAAATAATGGACAACTAAAACTAAACAAAAAGACTAAAAAAACTAAAACTAAACAAAAAGAAAACTCAATTTAAAAATGGACAAAAGACATAAATAGACATTTCTCAAAAGATATACAAATGACCAATAAGTTCATAAAAAGATGTTTAACATCGCTAGTCATTGGGGAAATGTAAATCAAAACCAGAATGAGATACCATTTCATACTTACAAGAATGGCAAAAAAACATACAAATAAAAAACCTAACATAGAAAATCACAAGTGTTGACAAGGATGTGGAGAAATTGGAACTCTCATATATTGCTGGTGAGAATGTAAAATGGTGCAGCCTCTGTGAAACTCAGTTCGGCAGTCCCTCAAAAAGCTAAACAAAGAATTAAAAAAAAAAATTCTTTAAAAATGTTTTTAAAATTCTATTTTTTTCCCTAATAAAGTTCTTAGTCCCAGTTTGGTAGCTGAGCTACCAAAGTCTAAGAAAACAAGCCCTTCCTCAGTATCCCTGGGAAAGAAGAGTTGAGAGAACACAGATCCACCAGGCCCTGGGTGACTGCATTGCTGGGGTCATGCAGGGCCTAGCCTTTCACCAAGGGTAAGTGCTGATTTTCCTTGTCTTTGTCCTGGCCTTGCGCCCATGCTGTCTTCCACTTTTCAGAAGTTGCCCGGTTCCAAGATGGCTCCTTCCTTTAGTTTACTAACATTTTCACTTAGTGAAGACCGCCTACCCTTCTCTTGCTTTACCTGTCATGGTGTCAGGGTGCCAGAGGAATTGTCCTCCTGCAGAATGGTGAGGGGGGGAATCTCCCTAGTACCTTACCATTTGGCTTCCATCTGTTGCACATAGAACCTGAAGATCTGGGAGTCTCAAGGTGTCTCAAGGGCTTGTCAGAGCTCTGGCTGGCTACAAGGATTTCTGTGGGCTGTCTTGCTTCCTCCTTGAGAAACACCTGTTTGGCGTAAAACTCAATCTGGTTCCAAGACTGAGTTACTATATATATATACACTATATACAGACTATATATATATACACACACACACTATATATATAATATATATATAATATATATATTTTTTATATATATATTATTATATATATATCTCCAGAACTTAAAAGAAAAGAAAAGCATATCAGTAAACTGGGGAAGCATTTCCATAAGCATAGTATATATGTAATTGGACTCAAAAAAGAGGGTAAAAGTCAGAAAAATTATTTGAAGAAATAATGGCTTAATTTTTCCAAATGTGATGAAAAGTATAAAACCACAGATCAAAAAGCTCAATGAACCCCAAACACAAGAAATATGAGGAAAACTACACCAATTTACATCATAATCAAATTCCTCAAAACCAGATATAAAGGTAAAATCTTAAAAGTAGCAGGAGAAAGCAACAGATATTATATACAGAAAATCAAAGTTAAAGATGCCAAAAGATTGCTCATCAGAAATGATTTAAGTGAGAAGACAGTGGAACATGTTTAATGTACTGAAATGAAAGAACTGTCAACCTAGATTCCTTTCATTTTTGGTTTTTGTCATTATTTATAAAATAAATTTTAAAGTTTGAGGTTTACAACATGATGTTATAGAATACATATAGCTACTAAATTGTTGCTATACTGAAGAAGAGTAACATGTATTTATTTCATCTCACATAGTTACTTTTTGATAGTGACAAGAACAGCTAAAATTTACTTATTTAACAAAAATCTCTAATACAATACAGTTTTACTAACTGTAATCCTTATGTTGTATCTGAAATAATAACTTCTTAGAGGATACCAATACGTATGTTGAATCTCCTTTTCTGTGTTCAAAAATTATCATTTTCTTGTTAATTCTTTTTATTTTAAAAAATGTTCATATAATTATTTTTGCTTGTATTAATCCCAATTTCTGAGTCCTTTGCTATGTTTTCAGCAATTTCAATTCTGTATTACGAAGTTTTCAGCATGGCCTTAGTTTCTAAATCTCTGTTTTGTTTATTCTTCGAGATGTGCCAGCTTATATCTTATTGCCTTTTGTTTTCTTACTATGCCTGACAAATTTTACCTCTGCTTTTTGCTTTGGTTTTGAGGCAGTTGTTTTAATAAGAAACTTTTTTTTTAACATGGGGCTTTGTCAACACTTTTCTCCATAGTTGTCTACCCTGCTCCACCCAGAGAAGCTGATCTATCTGAATTACATCAATAGGCTCTCTTGCATTCTGGCGTCTGGTGAATTCAGTCCCAACAACAAAAGACTGGAGGAATGGGGAAGAATAAGACTGTGGCATGTATTCCACCGGTTGATGCTCTGTGGTGTTGTCTTGGGATGGTTGTGTTTCTGAACCTAAATCAGAGCATCTTTCAAAGCAGTTCTCTCCACATCATTCCCTTTCCACCTTTGATAAACACTCACTCCCTTTGCCATTCGGGCCTAGGAATATTGATAGCGCTGCTGTTAGCAGCCCTGCAATACTTCACTATTGTTTGTGGTTTCTCTACATTGTCCCCACACTTTTGAAACTAGCCTCTTATCCTTGAATTATTTTGATTTGTGAGGATCATCTGTTTCCTGATGGGTCTTTGACTAAATAAAAGCTGGGAGTTTTTGATCCAGCTGGCATCCCATTTCCAAGCCTGAAGATTATAAATTTAGTATTAATAAAGTACGTAAAGAGTTTATCCTCCTTGTACTTCCTTGTAAATGGAGCATCTGATAGTGACGTTTTATGCACAGAATTTTATTAAAGATTTATTTGCTATAAAGTGAAAAATACCTGGTGGAGGGGAAAAATATCAGAGAATAGTAAATCAGTGCAGCAAAAGATCTGCTTTTGATCCAGATAATGTCTAAGATCTATTCTGCTCTCCAGTTTGATGACATTCACTCTGAAGTATCAAGGTTTATCATTATCTAGATTGAGAGGTATTTACACAAGCCCCCATCTGCCCAGATTGTGAGATCATTGGCTATTCTCTGTTATGTGAGCAGCTTCCATCCTAGGCAGAGTCTCATAAACAGATAAATGATACTTGAGGAGCTTGTTCTGTGTGTACCCACATCCTTTATCTCAGGATACCCTTTCAGTGGTGGCTGCCCTGAATCTGGGCTTGAAATATAGCTGATAGGGTGCCAGCACTTAATAAGCTGTAGCCTGAATAGGCAGAGTAGGGGGAATAAAAGAAAGAGTAGTAAGAGAGCCTTCAACAAAAACAAACTATTAAGAAAAATCTCTAAGAAGGTGCGGTGAGGCCTAGATACAGGAAACTGAATCCATACAATGCATTCCAGCTAAGATGAATAAGTAAAGCTGCAGAGGAAATTTTTGCATCATACCAAGCCAGTATTTTTCCTCCTTGAGTGTTGTGATCACCGTTGTTATCATCATTGTCATCATCATGTATTTAGTGTGGAACCTGGTGATGTGCAAGTACTCTAGCATTCTGAGGTCACCCATATTTCACAACCAAATAAAATGATTCAAACCATTGCAGAAAACTGTACAGCCTGTGGTGATCCAGTGACTTCTCAAATATTTCCAAAAATTCTCCAAAATTTAGAATTTCCTGGAAACTTTATGCTGTAATCTCTAAGAGTCAGTAGAATTCTCATTTTGTGTCCTATGGCTCCTGTTGTCTCTCTATTCCACTTTATTGTATTCATTCACCCAAAGCACCAATAACCTAAGTGTTAGGCTTCTGTGAAGTAATTCCAAACATATAATTTTCTATGTGAGTGGCATGTTTTGCTGTAGTAAGAACATGGAGTGTAATCTCTCTCCCTAGAAGAATGTTTTAACACACCTTATCAGACCACATACATGAGTTTATAAACCCTAGACTTTGACAGACCTTAAGAGCTTAGAGTGTGGCAGGCAGGGTACTTTCTGCCAGCCTTTGAGCTATTCTCTGCTGCTTTGCCCACCAACACCAGCACTATTTGAAAGCACTGAAGGAGTTTACATGCCTTTGTGTTTATCAAACATCTCTTTCAAGAACCTCTTGTGGAAAAGTTAAGTGTTAAAAGAAAAGTTTCAGCCAAATTTAATTTAAAGGAGTTTAATTGAGCAATGAATGATTCATGAACTGGGCAGCCTTCAGAATCACAGCAGAATCAGAGAGACTCCAGGGATGCCTCATGGTCAGAACAACTTTATAGACCAAAAAAAGGGAAGTGACATACAGAAATCAGAAGTGAGGTTCAGAAGCAGCTGGATTGGTTACAGGTTGGCGTTTGCCTTATTTGGACACAGTTTGAACACACTTAGCAGCCTATGAGTGGTTGAAGTATGGCCACTGGGGTTGTCCAAGACTCAGCTATTGTTACAGGCACATACTCCTAAGTTAGATTTTCAATTTTGTCTGCCAATTAAGCTAGGTTTCAGTTCATCCACAAGGACTCAAATATAGAATTACAGAGCCCTTCTCAGGCCATATTTAGTTTGCTTTACCATAAGCCTCAACTTCCATTAGACTTTACATTCACACATGCCTGCTTCCATCCTAATAGATCAGCTAGTCTTTAATAATTGAACTCTAAAAATTGGAACTCACTCACCATGTGCTTAATGTACCTTGTCTATCAAGTGTGTTCTCTGAGAGTTACTCTCCTTATTCTCTCTCTCTTTGAGTGTGGTGGAAAAAACAATATTTTTATGTGGCAATAAACTGTATGATTGTGATGAATAAAATCATACTTTGATCATCTCCTTATTTTAACCATACAAAACACCAAGGCTGTTGTGTAAGAATGCTGTAGAGAAGTTTTAATATCAATAAAGAGGCAAACACAACACAACATGGTACAAATATATAAGCTGTTTCCACATGCAAGGAGCTTGGGTGTTGCCTCTCCAACCTGACAACAACTAAAAATCTGAACAAAATGAAAAAAATTAACAACTCTTCTTAGATCTCTGAGATAAGTGAAGTCATAGCACAAACTGATGCTCCCCAAATTGGAGAGACAAAGAGGTACAAGGCATTACAACTTTTCTCAAGCAGAAATTCATAGAAATCTCCACAGGAGATTTCCACAGTAAATATGAGGGAAAAATTCCTTTGGGGTCCCAACAGTAAACTGATTCAGAGAAAGACCTCACATTTTTAGCAAGGGAAGGGTAAAATGGACTTTTTAAAATACACCACAGCATTCTGTTCTTAACAAAAACTGTTCTCAGGAGAAACTGAAGAGCTTAACCTGTTGGGATGGTATCAAGCCTAACTAACCTGGGAGAATGGAAATACCCAACTCCAGCTCACTCTAGTTAGAGTAAGCTCATAAGTTATCTTCATCCTGTCACACCGAAGGAGAGGAAAAAATAAAACCTGAGAATCATATGTAAAGTTCACAGTCCAGAGGCACAGGCTCTCTCTGAGACTGACACCTAATCATAAGACTAAGAATGCATTTCTTCCCCCAACACCTTAACCATTGCATTACTAAAGGCCTATTTATGGTAGTTTCTTTTACCCAGCACATCATGTCTATCTAGATAGAAAGAAAAATTACAGGACATACTAAATGGCAAAATACACAGTTTGAAGAGGCAGAACATACATCCCAACCAGACCCAGATATAGCAAGGATGTTGAAATGATCAGACTCAGCATTTAAACAACTGTGATTCATATGCTAAGAGCTCTAATGGAGAAAGTAGACAGCATGCAAAAACAGATGGGCAATGAAAGCAGACAGATGGAAGTCCTAAGAAAGTCTCCAAAAGGAATGCAAACCAAAAACACTAAAAGAAATGGAAATGCCTTTGATGGGCTTATTGGTAGACAGGACATAGCTGAGGAAACAATCTTTGAGCTTAACAATGTCTCCATAGAAATCTCCAAAATTGAAAGGCCAATAGAAAAAAATATTCACAAAAATGTAACAGAATATCCCAGCATTGTGGAACAACTACAAAAGTAGTAACATAGGAGGAGGGAGAATACCAGAAGAGAAAAAAAAATAGAAGAATTATTTGAAACAATAATAACTGAGAATTTTCCCAAATTGATGTCTGACATCCCCACCAACCTAAAATTCTGTGATCTGCAAAGTTAGCCTTCAAAAATGAAGAAGAAATAAAGATTTTTCTCAGGCAAACAAAAACTCAGCAAATTTGTTGCTAGTATACCTGCCTTGCAAAAAATGTTAAGAGGAGTTCTTTAGAGAGAAGGAAAGTGACATAGCTCAGAAACTTGGATCTACATAAAGCAAGAAAAGACATCTGGCCAGGTACAGTAGCTCACACCTGTAACCCCAGCACTTTGGACGGCTGAGACAGGTGGATCACTTGAGGTCAGGAGTTAGAGACCAGCCTGACCAACCTGGTGAAACCTGTCTCTAATAAGTAGAAAAAAAAAAATGAGTGGGGCATGGTGGTGTTCCCTTTTCTCTGCATCCTCACCAGCATCTGTTATTTTTTGACATTTTAATAATAGCCATTCTTGGGAGGCTGAGGCAGGAGAATTGCTTGAACCCAGGATGCAAAGGCTGCAGTGAGCCAAGATCGCACCACTGCACTCCAGCCTGGGCAACAAAGCAAGACTGTCTCAAAAATAAATAAACAAACAAACAAACAAATAAATAAATAAACAAACATAAATAAATAAATAAACAGAAGGAATAAGAGGATGAAATAACTTTTACTGTTACTATTCTTTTCAAAAAAAAAAATCCCCTTTATTTTATTCATTTATTTTTCTTTCCAACTTTTATTTTAGGTTCGAGGGCACATGTGCAGGTTTGTTACATGGGTTAATTGCATGTTGCAGGGGTTTGGGATACAGATAATTTTGTCACACAGGTAATCAACATACTATTCAACAGGTAGTATTTCAAACCTCACCCTCCACCCTCAAATAGGCCCTGGGGTCTATTGTTTGTTTCTTTGTGGTATCCATGTGTACTCACTGTTTAGTTCCCACTTATAAGTAAGAATGTGTGGCATTTGGTTTTGTGTTCCTGCATTAGTTCGCTTAGGAGAATGGCCTCCAGCTCCATCATGTTGCTGCAAAGAACACGATTTTCTTCTTTTTTAATGGCTGAGTAGTATTCTATGGTGTCTATGTACTACATTTTCTTTATCCAGTCCACTCTTGATGGACATTTATGTGATTCCATGTCTTCGTTATTGTGAATAATGCTGTGATGAACATATGCATGCATGTATCTTTATGGTAAAGCAATTCATATATCTTTAGGTATAAACCCAGTAAAGGTATTGCTGGGTTGAATGGTAGTTCCATTTTAAGTTCTTTGAGAAATCTCCAAATTGCTTTCCACAGTGGCTGAACTAATTTGCATTCCCACCAGGAATGTATAAGCATTCCTTTTTCTCTGCATCTTTATCAGCATCTGTTATTTTTGATATTTTAATAATAGCCATTCTGACTTGTGATACAGTATCTCATTGTGGTTTTGATTTGCATTTCTCTAATAATTAGTGATAGTGAGCATTTTTATATGCTTGTTGGCCATGTGTATGCCTTCTTTTTCACAAGTATCTGTTCATGTCCTTTGTCCATTTTTTAATGGGGTCGTTTGTTTTTTGCTTGTTGATTTGCTTAAGATTTATTAAGATTCTGGTATTAGTCCTTTGTTGGATGTGATGTGTAGTTTGCAATATTTTCTCCCATTCTGTAGGTTGTCTGTTTACTCTGTTGATAGTTTCTTTTGCTGTGCAGAAGCTCTTTAATTAGGTCCCACTGTCAGTTTTTGTTTTTGTTGCAGCTGTTTTGGAGTCTATGTGATGAAATCTTTGCCAGGGCCTATGTCCAGAATGGTATTTCCTAGGTTTTCTTCTATGGTTTCTATAGCTTTAGCCTTTACATTTAAGTCTAATACATTTTGAGTTGATTTTTTAAATATGGTAAAGGGAAAAGGTCCAGTTTCAGTCTTCTCCATATAGCCAGCCAATAATCCCAGTATCATTTATTGAAAGGGGAATCATTTTCACATTGCTTGTTATTGTCAGCTTTGTTGAGGATCAGATGGCTACGTGTGTGGCTTAATTTCTGGGTTCTCTAGCCTCTTCTATTGGTATATGTGTCCGTGTTTGTACCAATACCATGCTGTCTTAGTTACTGTAGCCTTGTAGTATAGTTTGGTGTCAGATAATATGATGCCTCCAGCTTTATTATTTTTGCTTAGGATTGCTGTGCTTATTCTGGCTCTTTTTTGGTTTCAATTGAATTTTAGAATAGTATTTTTAAAATTTTGTGAAGAATGTTGTTGGTAGTTTAATAGGAATAGCATTGAATCTACAAATTGCTTTGGGTATTATGGGCATTTTAACAATAAGATTCTTCCTATCCATGAGCATGGAATATTCTTCCATTTGTTCATATTTTCTCTGATATCTTTCAGCAGTGTTGTGTCATTCTTATTATAGAAATCTTTGACTTCCCTAGTTAGCTGTATTCCTAGGTATGTTATTCTTTTTGTGGCTATTGTGAATGTGATTGTGTTCTTAATTTGACTCTCAGCTTAGGACATTATTAATGTATAGAAATGTGACTGATTTTTGTACATTGATTTTGTATCCTAAAATTTTGCTGAAGTTGTTTATAGAACTAGGAGCCTTTGGGCAGAGAATATGGGATTTTCTAGGTATAGAATCATATCGTCTGTGAACAGAGATAGTTTGACTTTCTTTCTTCCTATTTGTCTGCCTTTTATGTCTTTCTCTTGCTTGACTGCTCTACATAGAAGTTCCAGTACTGAGTTGAATAGGAGTAGTGAGAGTGGGCATCCTTGTCTTGTGCCATTTCTCAAGGGAAATGATTCCAGCTGAATGGTCAGTATGATGTTGGCTGTAGGTTTGTCACAGATAGCTCTTACTATTTTGAGGTATGTTCTTTTGATGCCTAGTTTATTAAGGGTTTTAACATGAAAGAATGTTGAATTTTACCAAAAGCCTTTTCTGCATCTATTGAGATTATCTTGTGGTTTTGTTTTTGGTTCTGCTTATGTGATGAATCACATTTATTGATTTGCATATGTTGAAGCATTCTTGCCTCCTAGGAATAAAGCCTACTTGATCATGGTGGATTCGCATTTTGATATGCTGCTGGATTTTGTTTGTTAGTATTTTGTTGAGGATTTATGTGTCTATGTTTATCAGAGATATTGCCCTGAATTTTTCTTTTTCTGTTGTGTCTCTGCCAGGTTTTGATATCAGAATGATGCCGACCTCATAGAATGAGTAAGGAATGAGTCCCTTCTCCTCAATTTTTTGGAATAGTTTCAGTAGGAGTGGTACTGGCTCTTCTTTATATATCTAGTAGAATTTGACTGTGAAACTGTCTGGTCCAGGACTTTTTCTGCTTGATAGGCTTTTTATTACTGATTTAATTTCTGAACTCATTATTGGTCTGTCAGAGTTTCAAATTCTTCCTGGTTCAATCTTGGGAGGTTCTTTCAAGGAATCTATCCATTTGTTCTCTGTTTTCAAGTTTGTATGCATACAGGTATCTGTAATAGTCCCTGACAAATTTTTGTATTTTCGTGGACTCAGTGGTTATGTTCCCTTTGTCATTTATTGTTGTATTTATTTGGATATTCTCCCTTCTTTTCTTTAGTAGTCTGGCTAGTGGTCTACAAGTCTTATTTTTAAAAAAAAATTTTTTTTTTTATTTTGTTGATCTTTTGTATGTTTTTTTTTTTTTACCTCTGTTTCATTCAGTTTAGCTTTGATTTTAGTTATTTCTTTTCTTCTGCTAGCTTTGGGGTTGGGTTGCTCTTATTTTTCTAGTTCCTCTAGGGGTGACATTAGGTTGTTTATTAAAGTTTTTCTAAATTTGATGTGACCATTTAGTGCTGTAGACTTTCCTCTTAACAATAATTTTGCTGTTACCTAGAGATTCTGGTATGTTGTATCTTTGTTTTCATTCATTTCAAAGAATTTATTGATTTCTGCTATAATTTCATTGTTCACCCCAAAGTTACTCAAGAGCCAATTGTTTAATTTCCATGTAATTGTATGGTTTTGAAAGATCTTCTTGATGTGGATTTTAGTTTTTATTGTGTTGTGTTCTGAGTGTGTGGTTGGTATGAGTTGTTTTTAATTCGTTGATAATTGCTTTATGGCCAAGTGTGTGATCAGTTTTGGAGTATATGCCATATGCATAGGAGAATGTATACTCTATTGTTGGGTAAAGTGTTCTGTAAGAGGTTGTTAGGTCCATTTAGCCAAGTGTCAAATTTGGGTCTCAAATATGTTTTTTAATATTCTGCCTTGATCATCTGTTGAATACTGTCGTGGAGTGTTTAAGTTTCCCACTATTATTGTATGGTTATCTAAGTCTCTTTGTAAGTCCTTTAAGATCTTGTTTCATGAATCTGAGTGCTACAATGTTGGGTGCATATGTATTTTGGATAGTTAAGTCTTCTTCTTCAATGAAACCTTTTATCGTTATGTAATGCTCTCCTTTGGCCTTTTTGATCATTGCTGGTTTAAAGTCTGTTTTCTTGGAGATAAAAATAGGAACTCCTGCTCTTTTTGGTTTTCCATTTGTTTGATACATCTTTCTCCATCTATTTACTTTGAGCTTATGTGTGTCCTTGCATGTGAGATGGGTTTCTTGAAGTCAGCATATGGTTGAGTCCTGCTTCTTTATCCAACTTACCAGTCTGCCTTTGAAGTGAGGTGTTTAGCCTGTTTACATTCAAGGTTAATATTGATGTGTGCTGATTTGATCATGTCATCATGTTCTTGTTTGTTAGGTATACTTGATTGTGTAGTTGTTTTATAGTGTAAATAGGCTATGTACTTAAGTATGTTTTTGTGGTGGCTGTTAGTGATGTTTCACTTCCATATTTAGCACTCCCTTAAGCAACTCTTGTAAGGCGGGTCTAGTGGTAACAAATTCCCTTAGCATTTGCTTATCTGAAAAAGATTTTATTTCTCATTCATTTATGAAGCTTAGTTTGGTTGGATATGAAATTCTTGGTTGGAATTTCTTTTCTTTAAGAATGCTGAATATAGGCCCCCAATTTCTTCTGACTTGTAGGGTTTCTGCAGAAAGGTCTATTGTTAATGTCATGGGGTTTCCTTTATAGTTAACCTGCCCCTTCTTTCTAGCTGCCTTAATATTATTTATTTTGCATTGACCTTGAAGAATCTGATGACTATGTGTCTTGGGGATGTTTGGCTTGTAAAGTATCTCATAGGGGTTCTCTGAATTTCCTGAATTTGACTGTTGACTTCTCTAGTGAGGTTGGAGACATTTTTGTGGATAATATCCTCAAATTTGTTTTCCAAGTTGCTTGGTCTCTCTCTCTCTCTCTTTCAAGGGTGCCAGTGTGTTGTAGGCTTGGTCTCTATACACAATTCCACATTCCTCAAAGGTTTTGTTCATTTTAGAAATTCTTTGTTTTTTTTATTTTTGTCTGACTAAAATAATTTGAAGAACTGTTCTTTGAGCTCTGAGATTCTTTTCTCAGCTTGGTCTATTCCACTGTTAATACTTCTGATTGTGTCACGAAATTTTTTTAGTGAGTTTTTCAGCTCTATCAGATCAGTTTTGTTCTTTCTTAAAATGCCTATTTTGCCTTTCGCCTCTTGAATCACTTTACTGGCTTTCTTAGATTCCTTGGATTGAGTTTCAATTTTCTCCTGAATCTCAAAGATCTTCATTGCTATCCAGATTCTTAATTCTACGTCTGTCATTTTAGCCATTTCATTCTGGTTTAGAACCATCATTGGTGAAGTGGCATCATTGTCCGGGGTAAATACCCAAGGTTCATCATCTCATGCCAAGGAAATCAAGTATGCACATGCAAGAAGTAAGTTTAGGAGTGGAGGTTTAACAGGCAAAAGAAAGAAAAAGGAGAACAGCTCTCTCTCCTGTTTTAGAGAAGGGTGCCCAAATGGGACTTCTGGCAGACAGTGGAGTGCTCAGGATTTTATAAACAAGCTTGAGGAGGCAGTGTCTGATTTATATAGGACCCAAAGATTGATTAGACTAGGTTTACATTTACATAGCATGTGAGGAAGCTGGCTGTCCCACCCTAATATTATTATGCAAATAGGATATTTGCCCCATCAGCGCCATGTTGTCTTCGATTTACTGTACATATGGTTTGGCAAAGAAAAGGAAAGATGGAGCTGACATTTTGAACGTGCCTAGTCCCCAGGTAGCCCCTTTCCTACTGGCATAGCTGCCATCACTTCCCCATGCAAGCTTCTAGCTTGCCTTTCTACGTCTGCAGCTCGATTTTACAGGCTGCTCTTTGTTAGAAAAGAAAATGATTTGGGGGCTGCTTTTCATTAAAAGGAAAAACTTACTAAAGACTTTCTTACCTCACTATCTGTCTAAGTAATTTATTTTTAACTCCTATATCATTGAGGAGCCAGTGTGGTCATTTGGGAGTAAGAAAACACTCTTGTTTTAGAGTTGCCAGAGTTTTTACATGGGTTTTTTTCTCATCAGTGTGAGCTGATGTGCCTTTAACTGTGGTGTAATTTGAGTATAGTCAGTTGAATTTGTTTCTGGATTTTTCAGAGGGCTGATGCTTTATGCAGGGTCTTTATTTGTGGCTGAATTATTGTCCTTGATTTCATGGGGAGGTATGTTAGCAATGTATTTTTGGTGTTAAAGCTTGGGCTTCCATCCAGTAGATGGCACTTAACCATAATGACTGGTAGATAGGCTCTTACCCAGCCACATGGTTCCTCTGTATTTCCTCAATTACAGCCATGCTGTCTCTCAGTGCTCTGAGAGTGTGGGTCCCTCTCCCACTCAAGTGCTGGCCATATATCTCAGCTTGGCACTCCCAGGCTGTGCACTATAGTCCTTTTGGGAGCTCAGGCTTTTTGTTCTCTTCTCAGCTTGAGGGTGGCAGGGGTGGGGACCTTGACAGTGGCAATCGCAGAGGTCCTTTCACTTGTCTTTGAGGGATTCACTCGAGAGAAGCACAGAGCTGCTACCAATCAGAATGATCAGCTGGGAGTGGGGCAACTGCACTGTGGGCCTCAAGCCATGGGGCCCTTCCTGATGAAGAGCTGGAGGATTGGAGTCTTGCTGTAAAATCAGACTGGCCTTTTCTCCACAGAGCAGCTGTGGCATGGAGGTGTGAACAAAGCACTTGGGCTCTTTGTTCCTGGCCCAGTCTGGTGGCAGCCAGGGTGTGTATCCACTGCAGTGGCAGTTATAGAGGGGCTGTCAGTCACCTCAGGAAACTCTATCCCAGAAAGACATGGATTTGCTGCCAACAAGAACATTCAGGTGGGAGTGGGATGGCTGTGCTGCATGTCCAAGCCAGGGGATGAAGAGCAGAGAGATCAGGGGCTCACCAGGAAGCAAACTGGACTCTTTTGGATATGATGGCTTCAGTGTGCTGGAGGTACAAGCAAAACAATCAGTGTCTTCATTCACTTCACAGCACAGTTGGTTTAGAATAATAATAGCAACTATGCATTCAATTATGTACACTTATGTGTATATCTTAGGTATATATGTCTATCTGTGCTTATATATGCTTACATATAAGTAAAATGAATGACAGCAGTGATACAAGGGATATAAGGGAGGAGTTTGAATTATTTTGTTATTATAAGATACCTGCACTAGCTGTGAAATGGTATAGTGTTTTTGGAAGTTGCCTTGAAATAGTTATACAAGCATATTGTAAACTCTAAGGCAACCACTAAAATAAGTGAAAAAGGCATAACTGATATATGTTAAGAGAGGAGAGAATATGGAAACATATTAAAGTGTTCAATTAAAACCACAAAAGGTAGAGAAAGAGTGAAAGAAAGTAAGAACAAAGAACAAGAACAACAAATAGAAAACACTAACAAATATGGTAAATATTAATTCAACTATATCGATAATCACTTTCAATGTCAATGGTATAAAATAACCAGTTGAAAGACAGAGATTGGCAGAGTGGATGAAAAAAAATGACACAACTACATGTTGTCTACAAGAAATCTACTTTAAATATAATGACACATATAGATTAAAAGTAAATGGATGGGCTGGGTGTGGTGGCTCACATCTGTAATCCCATTACTTTTGGAGGCCAAGACAGGAGGACTGCTTGAGTTCAGGAGTTTGAAATCAGCTTGGGCAACATAGTGAGACCTTGTCTCCATTAAAAAAAAAAAAAAAAAAAAAAAAACTGTGTGTGGTGGGATGTGCCTGTAGTCCCAGCTCCCAGCTGCTTAAGATGCTGAAGCAGAAGAATTGCTCGAACCCAGGAGGTCGAGGCTGCAGTGAGCCATGATCACTCCAGCCTGGGTGACAGAGCAAAAACTTGCAGGAAAGAAAGAAAAGAAAGAAAGAAAAAAAGAAAGAGAGGAGGGGAGGGGAGGGGAGGGGAGGGGAAGGGAAGGGAGGGGAAGGGAAGGGAAGGGAAAAGGAGAATATTCCATACTAACAGTAATGAAAAGAAAGCAGGAATCACTGTATTAATTTCAAGCACAGTGGACTTCAAAACAAGGAAAGTTAGCAAGGGTAAAGAAGGACATTACTTAATAATAAAGAAATCAGTTACCCAAAAATACAAAACAATCCTTAACATGTGTGTGCCTAACAGAGTAAAAATACATGAGGCAAAAACTAATTATGCTGTCAGGAGAAATCGGTTAATCCACCATTACAGAGGAAGATTTCAGTGCCTCCTATCAGAAATGAACAGATCCAGCAGGCAGAAAATCAGTAAGGACATAGTTTTACTCAACAGCATCATCAATCATCTGGACATCTGTAACTCTCTACAACAATAGCCGAATACACTTTCTTCTCAAGCTCATGTGAAATATTAACCAAAATAGACCACATTCTTGGTCATAAAGCACACTTTAAGAGATCTAAGAGAATAGAAATTCATATAATATCTGCTGTATATCATAATGAAATTAAACTAGAAATCAATAACAGAAAGATAATTGGAAAATCCTCAACTACATGGAAATCAAACAAAAATAACACATGAGTCAAAAGAGAAATTTCAAAAGAAATTTTAAAAAATTTGAACTAAATTAAAATGAAAACACAACTTATACATGTTTGAGGGGTGCAGGAGAAGCAGTGCTTAAAGGGCAATTTATAGCATTGAATATGTATATATTAGAAAGGAAGGGAGATCTAATATCAATCACCTAAGCTTGTACCTTAGGAAACTAGAAAAGGAAGAGCAAATTAAATTCAAGGTAATCAGAAGAAAAGAAATAATAAAAATCAGAACATAAATCAACTTAGTTGAAGATAGGAAATCAATAGGAAAAAATCAATGAAACCCAGTGCTCATTCTCTGAAAAGACCTAGAAAATAGATAAGTTTCTAGCTAGGCCAATCAAAAAAAAAAAATTCTTCATATCAGAAGTGAAACCGGAGACATGACTAGAGATCCCACGGACAATAAAAGGATAATCAAGAAATATTATAATCAACTGCATGAACACAAATTTGATAAGGTAGATGAAAGGGACCAAATGCTTGAAAGACACTATCTGCCAAAGCAAGAAGAAAGAGACAATCTAAATAGACCTATATCTATTGCAGAAATTGAATCAATAATTAATAACCTTTCAAAACAGAGAGCACCAGGCCCAGATGGGTTCACTGTTAAATTTTACCATACATTTAAGGAAGAAATTATACCAATTCTCTACAATATCTTCCAGAATATAGAAACAGAGGGAATACTTCCTAACTCATTGTATGAGGTCAACATCACCATAATATTCAAACCAGACAAAGGCACTGCAAGTGAACAAAACTACAGTCCAATATCTCTCATGATCATAGATGCAAATGTCCTCAACAAAATATTAACAAATCAAATTCAGCAATGGATAACAAGAATTATATATCACACCCATAGTGAGAATTATGCCTGGTGGGCAATGGGTTCAACATTTAAAAATTAATTAATGTACATCACATCAACAATCTAAAGAAGAAAAGTCACATGATCATATCAATGGATACATAAAAATCGTATTATAAAATTCAAGATGCTTTCACAATCAAGCTTTCAGTAAACTAGGAATAGAGACACTAGATAAGAAATATTGAAGTGTGACATAATATGCCACCTCAAAATATGCCACTTTGACATAGTATTACTTTGGACTAAAGGCACTTAAAAAACATCAGTTGCAGGAAGGCATCCTAATATTCCCCTTTTCTTTCTGAAAATAGAAGAGAAAAACTCATAGGAAAGACGCCCCCTCTATAGCAGGAGAAAAGAAACATTCTTCAATAGAGAGTCATACCCAGAGAATTCTGGGCAAACAGATCCTGTTAAAATAATTCTACCTTCCATTAGCCTCCCCACATAATTTAGTTACTTTTCCATGACTACCTCTCTTTGTTCAACCTAATATAAAAGCATACAAGTTTGCCACTTTTTGGGGTCATCATTTCCTTATGAGGACTCCATATCATGTAAAATGTAAATTCAATTTGCATGCTTTTCTCCCATTACTCTCTTATGTCAATTTAATTCTCAGGCTTAGCTGGGACTTTACAAGGGTAGATGTAAAATTTTGCTTCCCCTACAATATTTATCAAAAAACCGACAGCTAACATTACACTTAATGATAAGAAATGAGAAACTTTCCCACTAAGATTGCGAACAAGGCAAGGATGGTATTCTTACCACTTCTTTTCAGCATCATACTGGAAGTCCTAGCTAACCAAATAAACCAAAATTTTTTTTAAAGCATATTGACGGGGAAGGAGAAATGAAAACCACCTTTGTTCACAAACGACATAGTCATCTATGTAGAAAGTCAGAAAGAATAAACCGGAAAATAAAGCCTCCTAAAACTGATAAGTACAGCAAGGCTGCAGGATGCATGGGTATTATACAAAGTCAATCTGTTTTCTATATACCAGTAATGAAAAGTGGAATTTTAAGTTAAAAACACAATAACATTTACATTTGTGCCCCCCAAAATGATACACTTTTGTGTAAATCTAACAAAATATGTGCAAGATCTACATGAGGAAAGCTGATGAAAGAAATCAAAGAGGAGCCCAGTAATAGAAGAGATATTCCATGTTTATGGAGAGGCAGACTCATTATTGTCAGGACATCAGTTCTTCCTAACTTGATCTATAGGATCAACACAATCGCAATTAAAATTCCAGCAAGTTATTTTGTGGATATCAATAAAGTGTTTGTAAAATTTTTGTGGAAAGGCAAAAGACCCAGAATAGCCAGCACAATGAAGGAGAAACACAAAATTGGAGGATGAAGAGTGCCTGACTTTAAGACATACTACAAAGCTATGGTAACTAAGTTGGTGTGGTACTGGCAAAAGTATAGGCAAACAGATCAATGGAAAAGAGAGGCCAGAAATAGACCTATATAAATAGATTCAATTGATCTTTTGACAAAGAAAAAAATGCAATGCAATGAGGAAATGATAGCCTTTTCAACAAATGTTGCTGGAGCAGTTGGACATTCCACATGCAAAAAATATGAATCTAGATTCAGATTTTGCACCCTTCACAAAAGCTAATTCAAAATAGATCACATACATAAATGTAAAGCGCAAAAGTCTAAAACTACCAGAAGATAACACAGGAAAAGATCTAGATGACCCTGGGTTTGGTGATTACTTTTTAAAGACAACATCAAAGTCAGAATCCATAAAAGAAAGCTAGAATAGATAAACAGAAAGAAAAATAGATGATTGAAAGCTAGCTAGATAGAATGGATTAAACAAATTATATTACTACTGTGGATTTTGCCTCTTCCTTTTAAAATTTTTAATATGGCAAGTAGAAAATTTTTAATTATACATGTGGCAATTATCTATTTTTATGTAACAAATAATCCCAGAATCTAGTGGTTTAAATCAATGATTTCTCTCATAATTGTGTGGATTGGGAATTTAGGCAGTATTGAATGGGCAATTCTTCTGCGCCATGTTGTGTGGACTGAGGGCAGTTAGTGGTATTCATGTGGCAGATAGGTTGTTCTGAAGGGCCCAAGACAGCTTTTTTGTTTATATGCCTGGTGCCTTCGCTGGAAGTTTGCTATATCTGGGCACATCTCCATGTATTTCCGTGTAGTCTCAGGCATCTCTAGATGTTCTCCAGCATGCAAGTCAGACTTCTTTCATGGAGTTCAGGCTCCAAGAACCCATGCTTCAAGAGACAGAAAGTGGAGGTTGCTAGTTTCTTAAAACCTGCACCTGAGAATTGGCACAGCACCACTTTCCTTGTGTTCAATTGGTTGAAGCAATAACAAATTCCACCCATAGCAAGTTATAGGAGATATAAATTCCACCTCTCAATTGGAGCAGTTTCGATATGTGCCCATTTTCAGTTTATTAACTTAATCCAGTGCAGTGGTTCTCAGATTTTAGCCTGCATCAAAATCACCCAGAGGGCTTGTCGAACCTCCTGTCATTGCGACCCACACCCAGAATTTCTGAATCAGTGGGTCTCAGGTGGAGCTCCACTGATATTTCCTTGTCAGAATTTTCATTTCTAACAAGGTCAGAGGTGCTGCTGGTGGTGGTGGTGATGGTCCAGGACCACACATGGAGAACCAAAGGTCCAGATTTCAACATGACTAACAGAACAATTCTTACCCACTCTTCAACTGGCCCCATTGCAATCTTTACTCTAAACCAGCCCAGTGTATCTCCATTTACTATGATATGCTCATATATACTATTTTACTATTACATATAATACAATACCGGGCACAGTTCTTATTGACTCAAACAACAGGCAAGGATATATTTTTATCATCAGCAACTGGAATAAGCAGAGACTAAGAAGCAGGTTGTAAATGTCAGATACTAGTGTCTTATGCGGCAGCATTCTGTAGGTGTAAATTACTTACTATATTATTTATCTATTGCTGCATAATACATTACCCAAGACATGAGGACTTAAAACAACAAATTTCTAGTCAGAAATCTAGCAGCAGCTTAGCAGAGTGGTTCTGCCTTAAGGTCTATCATGAAGCAGCAGTCAATTCCCAGCCAGGCTGCAAACATCTCAAAGTTCAAATGGGAGAGGTGGGAGAGGATCTGCTTCTGAGCTTACTCCACAGCTACTGGTAGGTCTCAGAAGATTCACTTCTAAGCTCACTCGCATGGCTAGTAGAAGGCCTCAATTATTTGCCACATGGGCTTCTCCACAGGGCTGCCTTATGACCTGGTTTCCTCCAGAGTAAAGCAATCCAAGAAAGAGAGAGAGAGTGCTCGAGATGGAAGCCACAGCTTTTTTGTAACCTAACCTTGGAAATGATATTCCATCACTCTGCCCTGTTCTATTTATAAGAAGTCAGTAAAAGGGGAGGAGATTCCACATGGTCATTATACAGGAAATATTAGGAGGCAGGAATCGCTGGAACTCCTCTTAGAGGCTGCCTACCATGTTAAAAACAAACTTGTGAAACCTAATGAATTAGTAAGTTGAGTACTGACAATAATGAATACTGTCTATCTTGAGAAGACTGTGACTTAAAACACACCATGTGCCCTAAGAAAATTGATTAAGTGTAATTTGAGTACACTGCCATTTATCTTGCTCTGTGGTAGTGAAATTATAAACTGGGTCTACTATAGCATTTTGAAATATAGTTAATAATTATAGTAACAATAATAATGGCAAGTTATTATGCCTAGTCATTCCTGAAAGAGCTTTCTCTCTGTTGACTTCCTATCTGAGCTAATGCTTTCCTCCAAATACCAAAGCCAGTAACTGTAGCTTTACTGACAATCAGTAGTTTTCAAGAGGCAGCTATGTCAACTTAAGTATTTTCTAGAGCCCAGTTTATACCGTTCCTATTTCCAGGTTCTCTGGATCTTAAAAATGATAGGTGGAGATGGAGGGAAATAACATTCTAGGGTCAGAACTCAGTGAAAGCAAATGTCACAAATTTTGCTCACAATGTAATTTTACTACACTGCCATTTATCTTGTTCTGTGAAATTTGTGAGCAAATTTCCCTGGAGAGTACAGGGAAACCAATTGTTGTGCTTAGCTGAAGTTAAGTATTGCATGAAGGTAGTTAAGTCTGGAAAAAATGATGCAGTCAGCTTGTATAGGGCTAAGAGACTGGACATATTCTGTGATAAATATAGAACTGGTAATGGTTCTCTAAAGAGAGGGGAACAATCAATCCTCATCACCTTCTTGGGAAAAAAAATTCTGATGATGATTAAGATGAAAAATTTTGAAATCACAGTAACACTCATTCAATTAAAGCATTTTGTCACAATGATGGGAAAGCACTGTGAAGCGAGAGACATGGGAATGCTTAATGGATAACTCCATTCATGAAACACAGCATACCCAGGCAACAGACAGTTGCTAAAGCAACACAAATTTCATTATAAAGAACTAAGTCAGAAGCTTTTCTCTCTGAATAATTTTGAATAAAGTGTACCCGGAATGCATGGTGGGGTACAAAACAGACAACTATTACTAGAAGGAAGAAGAAACTCTTGATTTGGGCTCTATACTCTTGATGGGTCCACATGTCACCCCAAAGAGCCTTTGTCAGTTGAATGATGACAGCTGTCTGTATCAGGAAGAGGATCACAACCATCGTCATCATAATGACAATCACAGATTAGTTCATGATAATGAATTCTCCACGTTTGAGATCTTTGCAGAACTCAAAGCATTGTTGTTCTGAGTAACTTGGATCTATGCCATACTGTAAAAAAAAAAAAAAAAGGCAAAAAATGAGGCTGCCTACCATCCAAATAATATTGTTTAAAACTACTACATGGTATTTTTGTAACTGTTGCATTTGGAGGTTCTTAAAATAAATGAGTAAATAGAGTATGACAATGGCCACATAGAAAACAAAAGTAAAGTACATATGCCCATATAAGGTGCTGCTAACCACTTGGCAGGTAAAGAATCCACGCTCGCAGATGACTAAGACATAATAGCTGAGGCAGAATGGAAGGCTTACCAGGAGGATGGAGTGTAGCACTATGATATTGAAGATGATTGTAGCAATCATTGATTGGCTATTCTTTTTGAAGATCATACGTAACATCATAACCATTCCTGTAGTGCTACCAAGTAAAATCACACTGTACGGTGTCATGAGAATCATCTTATGATGCATGTCACAGTGATCTAAGTCTATGTTTGAGGAGTCTGACAGGGTGGTTGTATAGATCATCTCCATGTTTTGCCACACAGAGCTTGGACGAACCCCTAAATAAAAAGTTTTACAAAATAATGATAAACTTATTGAAACTAAACAATTGTGTATTAACGTTATTGAACTTGGCAACTCCAGATAATTATTTTAAAACCAAACCTATATACCAAAAAAAATTGTCAGAGATTCCACCCAATTGCCAAACATACTTAAGAGACAGAAGTTAGTGAAATAAATTAACAACAAAAATTTGTTTGAATGTAAAATTCAGAGCTGTGCACCTACAGACAAGTTTAAGCACACATATCAGGTTCAGGGCTGGTATGAGACATATTAGCTTCAGGGGTAAAATTTAAGGAAAGGCCAAAAACTCAGGAAACAAAATAAATAATATTTTGAAGCAATATTTTTTAAATAAAAACTAATGCAAAATATCATGAATAAAATAACAAAAGTTTAAGTAAATGCAGGATCAGTATACATCCAGTCCACATTTAGGTCAGATATATAAAGGTCATCCTATTGTCATGTGATCCAACTGGGGAAATGTAGAGAAAAAGACACTAATCATGTGTAATTATTGTAAGAAGGCATATCAGACAACATTTTAGAATATTTTCTGTGGGATCTATTTATTGCAGGATCTGGCCAAGAGCCCACAATGCAATGGGGCTCTTTCTTTGTTCCCAGGTGGATTGGCAGGTCGAGAAATAATAGACACACACAAGATAGTGAAAGTTGGGTCCAGGGTGGTCACTGCCTTCTGGTCCCACGATGCCAACAATGCACTGGATATGCCAGCATTTATTACTAAGTTTAGTGAGGGCAGGGGTAGGTTAGTGAGGGATTTAGGGTCATTTGATTATGAGATGAGATGGTCACATGGGGATGAAGTAATTCTTTAACATAACATCTGTATGCAGAAGTACAGTATACAGAGATAAGAATTTACAACATAGTGTAAATTACATCACAGCATCATAAATTACAGCATCATTAATTTCTAACAGAGCCTTAAAACGTAAACAGTCTTTCCATAACCTATGATTAGCAAGATATTAATCAGCCATTACAGTTGCAGCAAAAGCTGGTTACAAACAATCCATATAAACAGGACGTGAAGCTAGACAACTGGTTAGACCAGAAATTCTCAGAAGGGAGTATGCCTTAACCCTAAAGAGGCCTAGAAGAGCCATGGCAAGATGAGGGCATTTATAGCACTATCTTATCCATATGAACAGGCACCCTCATGCATCCGTTTATAGGCTCTCCACGAGGGTCGCATTCCATTCCCAGAGCTATGAACATCTGCTTTACTGGGATAGGAATCTTGGTGATGTGAAACCTCCCTGACTACACGTCCATTCATAGGCTCTCTGCAGGGGGAAGCACAGCATGTGCTGTCGGCTCGTTCTGGCAGTCCAACCTGGCATTGTCTTTACACAATCCTACATGCAATTTTGTATTTACAATAATCAGGAGCATTTCATCTTTTATTCCATAGCAATAGTTTCAGGGGGTCTCCCTATATCTATTAAGCAGAAAGTAGCATATAATATATATGTTTACTATAGTCCTTTCTTCTTCTTAGACCTGAATCTCTTCTTGCACTGATGTGGTACATTTTGGTGAAATGTTGGCGATTGAAGATGGGTTCCTTTTAGTTTTTATTTGAATTTTCCAGGTGTGGGAGTTTAATGGGCAGTGATCATGTAGCAGAAGGACAGAACATTGTCGATCTGCCACCCTGCAAATAAGCACCAACTCTGTCATTTGGTTACTGTGGGCCTGCCATGAGTTACTTGACTTCTTAGGGCTTCAGCTGTGAAACAAGAAAAGTTGTACTGCCTGCCTTAAAGGGCTATTCAAAAGTTAAGTAAATTGGCAGGGCGTGGTGGCTCCTGCCTGTAATCCCAGCACTTTGGGAGGCCAAGGCAGGTGGATCGCAAGGTCAGGAGTTCGAGACCAGCCTTGCCAATATGGTGAACCTCTCTCTCTACTAAAAAAAAAAAAAATTAGCTGGGCATGATGGCACACTTCTGTAGCCCCAGCTACTCGGGAGGCTGAGGCAGAAGGATCTCTTGAACCCCAAAGGCGGAGGTTGCAGTGAGCTGAGATCACGCCACTGCATTCCAGCTTGGGCATCAGAGTGAGACTCTATCTCAGAGAAAGAAAAAAAAAAAGCCATATAAATGTTATGGTTCTTAAGGCAAAACCAAAACCACAAGATGACATTATTTGCCTCTTCCTCTCTGCTGTAAGTAGGGCAGAAACATAGTTACGATCCATAAGATTATGGTTGCATCAATAGCTATTTAGTAAATATCTAACTATTTAAAAACAAACAATAACTTTTCCAGACCTTGTTCTGACAGTAAGAGAAACTCAGGCAGCAACAGCTCAAAATGTTCTCTCTGGGAAGACCTGTGTCATTTTCTTCATGTATTTCCTACCTACCTGGCCACATTGGAGTTTGATTGTATCAGAGTGAAAAGGTATTCCACAGTGAAAGTCTAAATATCTTAGAGCTTTTCCTCTACTACTACAGAATCTTCTTAGAATAACTAAGCTTTTTGTTTGTGATAAATTATATTGGACTTGGCATATTTACTACCCTCAATAAGATTTTATGGCAACTTAAAAACATAATTACAACTGATATAATGATCTAAGTTTTATGTGTTAAAATATGCATTTTTTAGAAGTATGTGTGTATATATATATATAAATGTAATGCTTATAAGCTTTTGGGTGAAATAGAGTAGGTTTATATGACTTAATAAGCAATAAATATGATACTGATTCAGTTTTAAAATATTGGTCATTCTCAGGTCTAAGCATACATGATCTTTTAAAATAATTTCAAAAGAATGAAAACCTAAATTATTTACCAGTTCCATGGTTTATATGAACATATCTACTAAGGCAGTGTGATATTTGGAAATGGACAGGTAGCGCCACACCTTACTAGCTGGGGAATCATGAGACAGATACTTAACTCTGTAGCGGTTTCTTCAGCTATAAAAATGAGAATGATAATGACTATTTTGTAAGATTTTTGTGGGCAGGAAGTTAGATCACATCTGCAACAGACTCTCTGACATATTATAGGTTACTGAAGTGTCAATGGCCTTTCTCTTTCTATAATGTCCACAAAGATATTTCACAAACACAACGTGCAAAAGCCCATTCTGCTTAAGTTGCCTCTCAGAAACCTACAAATGTTTAAATTCTTAAGGACAAATACAGACGGAGGGGAGAAGTTACACAATCACTTTTCATATCCCTCAAGACCCTATCCTATGACTGCACCACCACTCATAACATTATCTTTCAAAAGCCTGTAATTTCTGGGAT
Source organism: Theropithecus gelada (assembly GCF_003255815.1). NCBI lineage: Eukaryota > Metazoa > Chordata > Mammalia > Primates > Cercopithecidae > Theropithecus > Theropithecus gelada. The sequence continues at coordinate 75,160,041 of NC_037670.1, forward strand.
GATACTTGCTTGTTAAAACCACGTAAAGACATTTTTGGATCTGTATTATACTCAGAAACAATGGCTACACAAACTACTTACTTGTTCTTTTCCTGTTACAATTTGCTTAATATCACAGTGGGTGTACAACCTGTAATATTATTTGTAATATCATCGTAGGGGAATATTATCCCTAATATCATAGTGGGTGTACCCCTGCTGTGTACACACTGTGATATTATTCATAATAACTTAGGGGGATGTTACTTCTAATATCACAGCGGGTGTACACCCTGTCATATTATTTGTAATACCTTAGGGGGATATTACTGCTAATACTATAGTGAATGTACACACTATGATGTTATTCATAATATCTTAGGGGGATTTGACTCCTAATTTCACAGCGGGTGTACAGCCTGCGACATTATTTGCAATATCTCAGGGAAATATTACTCGAAATATCACGGTGAGCATAGACCCTGTGATATTATTTGCAATCTCTTAGGGGGATATTAGTCCTAATATCACAGTATGTGGACACCCTGTGATGTTATTCATAATATCTTAGGGGGATATTCCACCTAATATAATAGTGGGTGTACACCAGGTGTGTACACTTTGTGATATTATTCATAATATCTTAGGGGGATATTCATCCTAGTATCACAGTGGGTGTACATGCAGTGCGTACACCCTGTGATATTATTTATAGTATCTTAGAAGGATATTCATCCGAACATCACAGTGCATGTACACCTGGGGTGTAGACCCTATGATATTATTCATAGTATCTTAGAAGGATATTCTTCCTCCTATCACAGTCCATGTACACCTGGTGTGTCCACCCTGTGACATTATTCATAATATCTTTGGGGGATATTTCTCCCAATATCACAGTGAGTGTACTCCCGGGGTTTACACCATTTGATATTCTTCATAATCTCTTAGGAGGATGTTCCTTTTCATATCACAGTGGGTGTACACCCAGTGATATTATTTGTAATATCTTAGAGGAATATTACTTCTAATATCAAAGTGGGTATATACCTGGTGATATTAAGAGTAATGTCTCAGGGGGCTATTACTTCTAGTACCACAGTGGATGTACACACAGTGTTATTAGGAGTCATATCTCAGAAGACTATGACTCCTAATATCACCGTGGGTGTACACCTGGTGATATTATTCATAATATCTTAGGAGGATATTACTCCTAATGTCACAGTGGGTGTACACACATGATACTATTCATAATATTTCAGGGGGATATTACTCCTAATTTCACTGTGTGTGTACCCCGGTGATATTATTGGTCATATCTCAGGGGGATATTACTTCTAATATCACAGTGGGTATACACCTGGTGATATTATTCATAATATCTTATGAGGATATTCTTCCTAAGATCACAGTGGGTGTACACCCTGTAATATCTTCAGGGATTCCTCTCCTGATATCACAGTGAGTGTATACCCTGTGATATTATTCATAATATCTTAAAAGAATATTCTTTATGATATCACAGTGGGTGTACACCATGTGGTATTATAAGGAATATCTTAGGGTGATATTCCTCCTCATATCACAGTGGCTGTACACCCTGTGATATTATTCATAATATCTTAGGGGGAAATTTCTCCTAATATCACAGTGGGTGTACACCCTGTCATATTATTTGTAATATTTTTGGGAGATATTTATCCTAATATCACAGTGGGTGTACACCCTGTGATATTATACATAATACCTTAGGGAGATAGTCCACCTATTATTACAATAGGTGTACACCCTGTGTTATTATTCATATTATATTGGGGGATATTCCTTTTAATATCACAGTGGGTGTACATCCTGTAATATTATTCATAATATATTAGGGGGATATTCCTGCTAATATCACAGTGGTGTGCACCCTCTGATGTTATTTGTAATATCTTAGGGGGATTTTTCTCCTAATATCACAGTAGGTATACACTCTGTGATATTATTCATAATATCTTTCAGTGATATTCTCCCTAATATCACATTGGGTGTACACACTGATATTATTCGTAGTATCCTAGGGGGATATTTTTCCTAATATCATAGCGGGTGTACATCCTGTGATATTATTTGTAATATCTTAGGGGGATATCTCTTCTAACGTGACAGTGGGTGTACACCCTGTGATATTATTTGTAATATCTTAGGAAGGTATTTCTTGTATCACAATGGGTGTAAACCCTGTGATATTATTTGTAATATCCTAGGAGGGATTTCTCTTAATGTCACAGTGGGTGTACACCCTGTGATATTATTCGTAATGTATTAGCAGGATATTTTTCCTAATATCACAGTGAGTGTACACCCTGTGATATTATTTGTAATATCTTAAGGCGATATTCCTCCTAATATCACAGTGGGTGTACACCTGGTGATATTATTTGTAATATCTTAGAGAGGTATTCCTTCTAATATCATGGCGGGGGGGAACCCGATGAAGTTTTTCAAAATATCTTAGAGGAATAGTCCTCCTAATATCACAGTGTGTGGACAACCTATGATATTATTTGTAATATCTTAGGGGGCTATTACTCCTAATGTCTCAGTAGGTTTACGCCCAGTGTGTACACCCGGTGATATTATTCGTAATATCATAGGATGATATTCCTTCTAATATCAAAATGGGTGTACACCCTGTGATATTATGTGTAATATCCAAGGGGGATATTTTTTCTAATATCACAGTGAGTGTACACCCTGTGATATTATCCGTAATATTTTAGGGTGATATTCCTCCTAATATCACAGTAGGTGTACACCTGGTGATATTATTTGTAATATCTTAGAGAGGTATTCCTTCTAATATCATGGAGGGGGAAACCTGATTATGTTTTTCAAAATATCTTAGAGGAATATTCCTCCTAACATCACAGTGTGTGGACAACCTACGATATTATTTGTAATATCTTAGGGGGTATTACCCCTAATATTTCAGTAGGTGTACGCTCAGTGTGTACACCTGGTGATATTATTTGTAATGCCTTAGGGGGCTATTAATCCTAATATCACAGTGGGTGTACACTCAGTGATGATATTTGTAATGTCTTAGGATATCACAGTGGGTGTACACCCAGTGTGTACAACCGGTGATATTATTCACAATATCTTAGAGTGGCATTACTCCTGATATCACAGTGAATGTACACCCGATGTGTACACCCAGTGATATTAGGAGTAATATCTCAGGGGCGTATTACTGCTAACATCACAGTGGGTGTACCCCCGGTTATATCGCAGTGGGTGTACACCCGGTGTTTACACCTGGTGATATTATTCGTAATATCTTAGGTGGATATTCCTTATAATACCACGGTGGGTGTAAACCTTGTGTTATTATTCATAACATCCTCAGGGAATATTTATCCTAATATTACAGTGGGTGTACCCCCTGAGATATTATTAGGAATATCTTAGGAAGATATTCCTCCTAATATCACTGTGAGTGTACAACCTGTGATATTATTTGTAATATCTTGGGGGATATTCGTCCTAATAACACTGTGGGTGTACACCCTGTGATACTATTCATATTATCTTAGGGGGATATTTTTCCTAATATCACAGTGGATGTATACCTGGTGATATTATTCCTAATATATCAGGAGGCTATTTCTCCTAATATCACAGTGAATGTACACCTGCTCATATTATTCGTAATATCTTACAGGGATATTACTCCTAATACCATAGTGGGTGTACACCCGGTAATATTATTTATAATATCAGGAGGATAGTACTCCTAACATCACAGTGGGTGTACACCTAGTGATAGTATTTGTAATATGTCAGGGGGATTTTACTTTTAATATAGCAGCATGTATACACGCGGTGATATTATTCTTAATATCTCAGAAGGATAGTACTCCTAATATCATACTGGGTGTACACCCAGTGATATTATACGTAATATCTCAGATGGATAATACACCTAATATCACAGTGGGTGTACACCCGGTGATATTATTTCTAGTATCTCAGGGAGAAATTACTCCTAATGTCACAGCTTGTGTACACCTGGGGTGTACGTGCTACAATATTATTTGTAATATTTTGGGGGATATTTCTTCTAATACCACAGTGTGTGTACAACCTGTGAAATTATTAGTAATACCTGAAAGGGATATTTCTCCTAATATCACAGCGGTTGTACCCACCATAATATTATTTGTAATATCATAGGAGGATATTCCTCCTAATATTAGAGTAGGTGTACACTCTGTGATATTATTCTTAATATCTTAGGGGAATATTTTCCTAATATCACAATGTGCGTACACCTTGTGATATTATTCATAATACCTTACAGGAATACTCCTAATATCACAATGACTATACAGCCTGTGATATTATTCTTAATATCTTAGGGAGATATTCCTCCTAATATCACAACGGGTTTACACCCTGTAATATTATTCATAATATCTTAGGAAAATATTCCTCCTAATATCACAGTGGATGTACACCCTGTGATGTTATTTGTAATATCTTAGGGGGATATTTTTCCTAACATCACAGAGGATGGGCACTCTGTGATATTATTCCTAATATCTTTGGAGGATATTCTTCCAACTATCACAGTGGGTGTACACCCTGTGATATTATTCATTATATCTTAGAGGGATATTCCTCCTAATATTACAGTGGGTAGACATTCAGTGATATTATTCATAATACCTTAGGGGGATATTCCTGGTATCACAGAAGTGTACACCCTATGATATTATTTCTAATATTTTAGAGGTATATTCCTCCTAATATCACAGTTGGTGTACACCTGGAGATGTTATTCGTAATATTTTAGAAGGGTATTCCTCCTAATATCACAGTGGGTTTACTCCCGGTGATATTATTTGTAATATCTTAGGGGGATATGCCTCCTAATATCGCAGTGGGTGTACACCCGGTGATATTATTCCTAGTATCTTAAGTGATATTACTCTTAATATCACAGTGGGTGTACACCTGGTGTGCACACCCACTAATATTATTCATAATATCTTAGAAGGATGTTACTCCTAATATCACAGTAAATATACACCAGCATGTACATCTGGTGATATTATTTGAAATATTTTAGGGGGATTTTCTTCCTAATATTGCAGTGGATGTATACCCTGTGATATTATTCATAATATCTTAGGGTGCTATTCCTCCTAATATAACTGTGGGTGTATGCACTGTGATATTATTTGCATTATTGGAGGGGGATATTTCTCCAAATATCACAGTGGGTGTACACCCTGTGATATTATTTATAATATCTAAGGAAGATATTCCTCCTAATGTCACTGTAGATGTACATCTGGTGATATTATTCATGATATCTTAGGGGGATATTACTCCTAATATTATTGTAAGTGTAGACCGGTGATGTTATTCATAATATGTCAGGGAGATATGATTCCTAAGATCACAGTGGGTGTACACCAGGTGATATTATTCATAATGTTTCAGGGGGATATTACTCCTAATTTCACTGTGGGTGTACACCTGGTGATATTATGCATAATATCTGTGGAGGAGATTTTTCCTATTATCACAATGGGTGTACACCGGTGATATTATTCGTGATATCTCAGGGGGATATTAGTCCTAATATCACATTGGTGTACACCTGGCGATACTGTTTGTGATATCTCAAGAGGATATTACTCCTAATATCACAATTGTTGTACACCCGGTGATGTTATTCATAATATCTCAGGAGGATATTACTCCTAATATCACAGTGGATGTACACCCAGTGATAACATTTGTAATACCTCAGGAGGATATTACTCCTGTTATCTCAGTGAGTGAACGCTCGGTGATATTATTCATAATATCTTACGGGGCTATTCTTCCTAATAGCACAGTAGCTGAACACGCTGCAATATCATTCGTAATATCTTAAGGTGATATTCCTCCTCACATAACAGTGAGTGTACACCCTTTGATATTATGCATAATGTCTTACAGTGTTATTGCTCCTAATATCACAGTGGGTTTACACTCTGTGATATTATTCGTAATATCTGAGGGGGATATTACTACTAATATCACAGTGGGTGCACACCCTGTGAAATTATTCGTAACATCTTAGAAGGATATTACTCCTAATATTAAAGTGGGTGTATACCCTGTGTTATTATTCATAATATCTTAGAGGGATATTACTTCTAATATCACAGTGGATGTACTCCTTGTGTTTATGCCCTGTGATATTATTCATAATATCTTAGGGGGATATTACTTCTAATATCACAGTTTGTGTACACCTTGTGTGTACACCCTGTGATATTATTAGTAATATATTAGTTGTATATTACTCCTAATATCACAGTGGGTGTACATCCTGTAATATTATTGGTAATATCTTAGTGAGATATTACTCCTAATATCACCAATGGTGTACACCCTGTGTTGTTATTCATGATATATTAAGGGGATATTGCTCCTAATATTCCAGTGGGTGTACACTCGGTTTGTACACCATGTGACATTATTCGTAGTATCTTATGGGGATATTACTCCTAATATCACAGTGGGTGTACACCTGTTGTGTACAGTCTGTGACATTATTTGTAATATCTTAGGGGGATATTACTCCAAATATCACAATGGGCATACACCTGGTGTGTACACCTGTGACATTATTCATAATGTCTTAGGGGGACATTACTACTAATATCACAGTGGGTGTACACCCTGTGATATTTTTCATAGTATGTTAGGGGAATGTTACTCCTAATATTATTTTTTATAATGATATAATTTACTGTAGTCATTTACTAATCATGATCAGGGCAGGCAATGAGAGCAACTTACTGGAACCAAGACTTCGCTAACCTCAACAGTCTTGAAAACCATGTGAAAAATGATGAACCGAGGGAATAGCTTTAGACTGAAGGCTCACAAGGAGGAACAGTGAAAATGGCGAGAGCCCAGATGAACCATCCCAGCCACAAAGGAATGTTTATCTCTACAGTTAGTGGTGAAACACATTCGAGAACATTCCCATAAGTAAATGCTTCATTTTCACTCTCAATGTCTTATTTTCAGAAATATTCCTTATTAAAATGAAACACTTAAAAGGTATTTTTCAGTGCTGTTTCTCATTGTATTTATGTGTTGCCCCAAATGTTTCACATTCAGAATGGAAACAACCTGTGGCATGACTCCCTGTGAGACTTTTGTATTCTCAGCAGTAAGCCTCCAATATTTAGAACTATAATTTTCCATTGTCAAATGTCCCTTCTCTCAACAACTGCCATTTGGACATACAGTTTTCTTTGAAGTCCAATCCTCTGGTGATGTAACTTCAACAATGAAGGTTGTTTTCCTCAAAAGTTTTTAAGTTTCATGTATCAACCGTCTCACTTTCTGTCCTAACTTCACAGTCATCTGTAGCTGTGCTAAGACATCAAAGCATAATTTTGAGGAAGTATTGGGTGAGTACACCCTACAGATGGAAGGAACTAGCAGTTACAGGCAAACTCAGCACCAAATCATATTACTGCTCAACTACAGGAATTCCAAAGGACGAAAATGCATAATGCAAGTGCGTTATGGCCTATGTTTAGGTAACAACTGATAAAGTTCTCATTTGCTTTGGAAAACAGTAAGTATTGTCCCCACCTGTGCCATCTGCTCCACAATCATCCAACAGTACTTGCGGCCACAGAGATGTAAAACAGCAGAATCCAAATGTTATGGAGCCATATGCTTAATTATTTCAAAAAAGGCTCTCAATAAAAGGTAAGATTTCAATTCTTATTATCAAAATCAAATATGTACCAATTCAACTCAGCTGGAAAATTTCACATGAAACCAATTTTTCAACTAATTTTAAACAATCTACTTAAATGAAATTCATTCAAAAATATAAAACCCAGGTTATAGCCCTGAATTTGGATGTATTATCTGACAGTTCCTTATTTTTCAGATAAAATGTGTTCCTGGAATCTTCAGGAGAATGTATGTTCCCATAGAAACCGTGCTATATTTAGGGGTTGCTTGTCTAACAAAGGATAAACTAAGAAATAAGTTAGATGTGACCAACAGTGGAGTATAAAAGTAAAAATCAGCTACGATTTGGAACTATGACCAACACATACTTTACCTGTTCGCATTGATGATATTAGGATTTCAAAGTACTAAAATCTGTACATATTGCATTTGCAACACAGCTAGAAGAATGCAGGTGTTTCATATAATTTCTTACTATACTCAGAATTTAGCACTTTTTTCTTGGGTAGTGCCAAGATTTTAAAGAAAACTAACAATTCCTTAATGTGGGAGCTTAGAAATAATTTACTCCAGAATAGTACAATTCTCTTATTTAAGAGATGAGCCCACCCCAATTCAGAGATTAGGAATTTACCACAAGGCCACAGGGCTACTTAGGGAGAAGATAAAGATGAAAACCAGGGTTTGTGTTCCAAGTCTTCATTTCCACTGCACCATGATGGACACTACACATGGCAAGGAATTTGAGACAGTCTCTGGCAGACACATTAACAATCTATGGCTTCATTTTCCACCTTTTTCTTTTTGCTATCTGGAAACTAATTTTTGAGTTGGAACTTAATCTTTAAAGTAGAAGTATATTTTTAAATCTCAGATAATTAAAATTCTTTAAATATAATTACTTTCCCCCTCTGAACTGTTAAATTAAGACATTAACATAAGTGATTAACCTAATTTCATTTTCAGAAGACAAAGTCAATCTATCCTCAGAAGTCCAAAGCAAATGCTGCTGGAGATGTCACCAACTTGCCCACTTCTCCTTTTCCATGGAAGTGCCATTTGAAATGGCCATTGCTGGGATATTGCTCCTAATATCTGCTCCTGAAAGAATGGGTGGAGGTCATTTTTCTTCTCTAGAGTTCTTAAACTGCCACTGTGAAGTATTCTTAGGAAAGTGGTAACAAAATCTGCAACTGCTAATTTCCAAACCTGTTCACGCTCAAAAGTCATTAGCCAAAAACTTGAGATGCCAGGCTTGGTGCCCTGTTTGATCTAAAGAAAACCCAGAGTCTTAACCATCCTAGAAACTAGGAGTGGTGTGTAGGCTCTTCATACTAGGCACCTGCATTCTTAAAGTATGTCTTTATTCATCTTTCCTTCTCCACATATGTGCATGTCTCACTCTGTCTCACTCTCTCTTGATTGAATGTATCCATGCTCTGGGATGCTTCCAAAGTGTTAAGATATACAGTGCCCTAAAAAGGCCATATTTGGAATTTGGAGAACCCTCCAGCTGTAGTGGATCTGAGATGGTCAAGTTGGGTGGCAGAGCTTGTTAAGAAACGATGATGAACTGAGAATCTCAGAGCCAGGGCATTTCAGTGCTTTCCACTCAGGCTGGCTCTCTGGGTTCTGTTGCTAAAGTATTTTACAGGGAAGAAGCAGAACCCAGAGAGGTAGCCTGAGGTGAAACCACAGAACAGAGATTTCCCAGCAATGGTACAATAGACCTTTCTTCCATTGAAACATGAGATTTCAAATGAGAAGAGTCCAGATAGGTTATCCCATCCCTGTCTTCCACTTTGCAGCTGAGAGATGAAGGCCCACAAAGGTCATTCTGTCTCTCTCACTCCTCCCCCAGAGGAAGGTGATCCAAGGCCGCATTTCTGAGCATCCACAGGACCAAGAAAACAAGCATGTTAAAAAAACATATTATCTGGCATTTCTTTTCTAGTCTAGATATAGTCTCAAATAATGAAATCATAGTTGGCACACAAAAGTCTTGGATGATCGAAAGCTCTGGATATTAGTCTCCAAATATTTATAAATGCATTCTCTGCCCTGTAAGAGTGTTCTCTACATCTAACAAAATGACAGATGATTTTAAGTGCAACAAGAGAGCTTGAGATTAGACACTAAGAAGGAATCTGTAATGACTACAGAGAAAGATTTATGCTGGCCTACAACATCCTCCTTTTATATGCTGGACCATTATTCATACCACGCCACGCTCCATCCGTTGGATTTTATTTTGCTCCTGGAGCCCACCCAGCTCTTTGTGCATTGTGTTCTTTGCACCTGTGGGTTTCTCTGCCTGGAGTGTTTTTCTCACTTCCACCTGTGGGGCTGTCCCTGGTCATTCCATTCTTAGTATTAATGGCACATACTTGGGGAAGCCTGCTTTGACTGCCACAGTGTTAGGAAACTGCTCAAGCACTATCACATTGTTCTTTTTGAATTCTTTGCATATGACTTTCCACCAGATGTTTTCATTGCCCTATTACTTGGCATGGGTTTCTTGTCTGCCTTCTGCTGAGATATTCTGCTTCCACTATCTTAGTGGACTTAGCCACTATACTTTTAAATCAAACAGGGCACCCCCACCTGGCATTTTATAGTTTTGATCAGTGTAAACACGCAGGGTAAACAGGTTTGAGAATTAGCAGTTGCTGATTTAGCTAACACTTTTCTAACGATCTATTCCACATGGCCCTAACTATATTGTTTATTGTTATTTCCCAGTGCCCAGAATAATGCCTTGCACGTATTTGTTCAATTAATACAATATTTTCAATGATGATCTGACTATACATGATTTTCTGAGAGTAGTCGTGGAATAATACTTATTTTGTAGATAGCTATTTAATCATTCTTAACTTGATTTTCAAAACTTTTCTGGGATCCCAGTTGAATGTGAGGAGAACTGACCTAAAACAAGGCTCTATCAAATCCATATACAGTATTTTACAGGGAAGGAACAGAACCCAGAGAGGCAGTCTGAGTAGAAAGCATTGAAATGCCCTGGCTCTGTGATTCTCAGTCCTTCCTCCTTTCTTAACCAGAAGTGGCACCCAAAGGGACCATCTCAAATCTACTACAGCCAGAGGTTTCTCCAGTTCCAAAGATGGCCTTTTTAGGGAGCTGTATATCTTTATTTTAATATTAATATATGTGTTTCTTTATTACTATAGTAAATACAGTATCTAGTGACAGGTTTAATGGTCACTGTAACATTGAAATGATTTGCATAAATGGTATTCTGAGAATGTGCCACAGTTGCAGTGTAATGTCAAGTGATCTGTGATTCCTACTGGTGACAGAGTCACTGGTTTCTCTAATACAATTCTCCTTTTTTGTCAACATTTATAATTGAAGGAAATGACAGATTTAGTTATAGATGAGTGAAAAATAAAAGTCAATTGTTTTCTGATCCCAGTTCACAGCTGAGGGCACTATATATCTTAACACTTTGCAAGTATCCCAGAGCATAAACACATTCAGTCAAGAATGAGAGAAGGAGGAGCAATATGACTAAATAAAGCCCTCAATTTATCATCCTGCCAAAGGAACACCAAATTGAACAATTATCCACACAAGAAAGCACCTTCTCAAGAAGCACAATTTAGGTGAGCGATCACAGTATGTGGTTTTAACATTATATCAAGGAAAGAGGAATGGAAGAGGGATAGAAAGACAGACTTGAAACACACCTTCCCCATCCTTCCACAACACCAATGTGGAGCATGGAGAGATAATTTGTGTGCTTGCAGGAGGGAAAGTGAGTGATTGTGGGGCTTTGCACTGGAAATCAGTGCTTCCCTGTTAACAGTGGAGAGCACCAGGCAGAATCCAGCTTGTTCCCAAGGAGGGAGTATTTAGACCATCCCTAGCTAGAGGAGAATTGCTCATCTTAGTGGCCTGAACCTAAGTTCCAGCTAACTTCACCACTGCAGGTTAAAGTGCTCTGGGATCTTAAATAAATTTGAAAGACAATCTAGGCCACAGGACTTCAATTCCTGGGCAAGTCTTGGTGCTGTGCTGGGTTCAAAGCCAGTGGACTTGGAGTGCATGCGACCTAGTGAGACACCAGCTGAGATGTCAGGGCCAAGGGATTGCTTTCATCACCCCTCCCTCAACTTCAGGCAGTGTAGGTCACAGCTCTGAGACTTCTTCCACTTGAGGAAAGGAGAGGGAAGAGTAAAGAGGAGGCCAAGGCAGGTGGATCACAAGGTCAGGAGATCGAGACCATCTTGGCTAACATGGTGAAACTCCGTCTGTACTAAAACTACACAAAAAATTAGCCAGGCATGGTGATGGGCACCTGTAGTCCCAGCTACTCAGGAGGCTGAGGCAGAAGAATGGCATGAACCCAGGAGGTGGAGCTTGCAGTGAGCCAAGATCGAGGCACTGCACTCCAGTCTGGGTGACAGAGCGAGACTCCATCTAAAAAATTAAATTAAATTAAAAAATAAAAAATAAAAAGAGGACTTTGTCTTGTAGCTTGAATACCAACTTAGCCACAGTGAAATAAAGCACCAAATAGAGTCCTGAAGCCCCTGTTCCAGGCCCTAGCTCCCTGGGCCAGAAAGGAATCTGTTGCTCTGAAAGGAAGGACCCAGTCCTGGCAGGATTCACCATGACCTGCTGGCTAAAGAGCCCTTGGGCCTTGCATAAACATCAACAGTAGCTGGACAGTAGTCACCATGGGCCAGGGCAGTGGTAGACACAGAGAGAGACTCTTGTTTGAGGAAAGGAGAGGGAAGAGTAAAAGGACTTTGTCTTGCAACTTGGGTACCGGTTCAGCCATAGTAAAATAAAGCACCAAGTAGATCCCTTAAATTCCTGATTTCAGACCCTAGTCCCCAGATAACATTTCTAGACCCACCTTGGGCCAGAAGGGAACCTGTTGCTCTGAAGGCCTGGAAGGATACACCACTTGCTGACTAAAGAGCCCATGGGCCTTGAATAAACATCAGTGCTAGCTAGGCAAGAGTCACCACAGGCCTTGGGTGAGGCTCACTACTGTGTTGGCTTCAGGTGTGACCCAGCAGTGGAGGCCACAGGAGTGGTTCCATCACCCCTTCCCCAACTCCAGGCAGCTCAGCACAGAGAGAGAGACTCCATTTGTTTGGGGGAAAGGTATGGAAAGTGAACCAGAGACTTGGCCTGGGAATTCAGGGAATTCACTCAGATCTTACCCAAGACCACCAAAATGATGTTTTTACAAGTCTGCAAGAGTCACATTGTTACTGGGCTTGGGGTGTTTCCTAATGCAGATGTGGCTGTAGTGGGTGACCAAAGACTTAAATCACAACACTCAATTCCCTTCGAATACTTGGAAAGCCTTCTCAAGAAGGACAGGTACAAACAAGCCCAGAGTGTGAAGATTAGAATAAATACCTAGCTCTTCAATGCCCAGATGTCAGTGAATGTCCACAAGCATCAAAATCATCTAAGTAAATGTGACTTTATGAAACAAGCTAAATAAATTACCAGTGACCGATCCCAGAGTAACCGAAATATGTGACCTTTCAGACAAAGAATTCAAAATAGCTGTTTTGAGGAAGCTCGATGAATTTCAAGATAATACAGAGAAGGAATTCAGAGTCCTATCAGATAGCTTTAGTAAAGAGATTGAAATAATTTTTAAAAATCAAGCAGAAATTCTGGAACTAAAAAATAAATTGACAAACTGCAGAATGCATTGCTGTGTGTCAACAGCAGAATTGATCAAGCAGAAGAAGGAATTAGTGTGCTTGAAGACAGGCTATTTGAAAACACACAGATTAAACAAAAGAAAAAAAGAGTGAAGCATGCCTACAAGCCTAGAAAATAGCCTCAAAATGGCATATCTAAGAGTTATTAGCCTTAAGGAGGAAGCAGAGAGAAAGAGATCAGGGTAGAATGTTTATTCAAATGGATAATAATAGAGAACCTTCCCAAAATATTCAAATGTATTCATGTTTAAGTACAAGAATAGTATAGGCCACCAAGCATATTTAACTCAAATAAGGATACCTAAAGACGATTAATAATCAAGTTCCCAAGGGTCAAACATATAGAAAGATTCATAAAATCAGCAAAAGAAAGAAACAAACAACATATAAAGGAGCTCCAATACACCTGGCAGCAGATTTCTCAGTGGAAAGCTTAGAGGCCAGAAGACAGTGGCATGACATATTTAAAGCGCTAAAGGGAAAAAAGTTTTAGCCTAGAATAGTGTATCCAGCAAAAATAAATGAAGGGGAAATAAAGAGTTTCCCAAACAAATGAAAGCTGAGGGATTTCATCAACACCAGACATGTCTCACAAGAAATGCTAAGGGCAGTTCTTTAATGTGAAGGAAAAGGATGTTAACAGGCAATAAGAAATCATCTGACAATACAAAACTCACTGGTAATAGTGAGTACAAAAATACAGAATATTATATCACTGTAACTATGGTGTGTAAATTACTCATCTTGTGTAAGAAGACTAAAAGTTAAACCTATCAAAAATAATAACTACAATGACTTTTTAATATATAGATAGTAAAATAAGATATCAATAGAAAAACAGTAAAAAGTTATAAGGTGATGTGGATGAAGTTAAAGGTAGGTTTTTCATTAGTTTTCTTTTTGTTTTTGTAGTCAAAGTTTTATCATCTTAAATAATTATTTATAAGACATTATGTGCAAGCCTCATGGCAACCTCAAATCAAAAAACCTATAACAGATATTAAAAAAAGAAAAGCAAGACATTTAAACAAATCAGAGAAAATCACTTTCAGAAAAGAGAAGACAGAAAGAGAGGAAGGAAGGAAGGAAGGAAGGAAGGAAGGAAGGAAGGAAGGAAGGAAAGAAGGAAGGAAGACAATACCAAAAAACAACCAGAAAACAAATAGCAAAGTGGCTGTACTAAATCCTTATTATCAACAGTAACATTGAATTTAAATAGACTAAATTACATAATCAGAAGACATAGAGTGGCTGAATGGATTGAAAAAAAAAAGACCCAACTGTCTATAAGAAAGATATTTTACCTGTAAATAAACACATAGACTGAAAATAAGGGCTACAAAGATACTCTATGAAATAAAAATTTAAAAAGAGCAGAAGTAGCTACACTTAGATAAAATAGATTTCAAGAAAAAACTTATAAAAGTGACAAAGGTTGTTATATAATGATAAAAGGGTCAATTCAGCAAGAGGATATTGGGTAAATATATATGCATCCACTGTTGGAGCACCCAGATATATAAAGCATATATTATTAGACCTATATAAAGAGATAGATTTCAATACAATAATAGCTGGAGACTTCAACACTCTCCACTTTCAGCATTGGACAGATCACTAAGACAGAAAATCAACAAAGAAACATTGGACTTAATCTGCACTATAGAACAAATGGACATAATAGATATTTATAGAACCTTTCATCCAATGGATGCAGAATACACATTCTTCTCCTCAGCATATAGGTTACACTCAAGAATAGACCATATGTTAGGCCACAAAACAAGTCTTTGAATATTAAAAAACCTGAAATCATATCAAGTATCTTCTCCGAGCACAATGGAATAAAACTACAATCAACAACATGAAGAACTCTGGAATCTATACAAACTCATGGAAATTAAACAATATGCTCTGAATTACCAATGGTTCAATTAATAAATTAAGAAGGAAATTTAGGCCGGGCATGGTGGCTCACACCTGTAATCCCAGCATTTTGGGAGGCTGAGGCAGGTGGATCGCCTGAGGTCAGGAATTCGAGACCAGCCTGACGAATATGGAGAAACCCTGTCTCTACCAAAAATACAAAATTAGCTGGGCACGGTGGCACATGTCTGTAATCCCAGCTACTTGGGAGGCTAAGGCAGGAGAATCACTTGAACCCAGAAGGCAGAGGATGTGGTGCATCAAGATCGTGCCATTGCACTCCAGCCTAGGCAACAAGAGCAAAACTCCATCTCAAAATAAATAAATAAATAAGTAATAAAAGAAATTTAAAAATTTCAATTAAAATGAAACCACAACATACCAAAACCAATGAGGGTACAGCAAAAGCAAAACTAAAAGAAAAGTTTATAGTAATATGCACCTACATCAGTCAAGTAAAAATTTTTCAAAAAACAGCATAATAATCAATAAACAACCTAATAAACAACCTAATGATGCATTTTAAAGAACTAGAAAAACAAGGGCAAACCAAGCCCAAAATTATAA
Organism: Theropithecus gelada; assembly: GCF_003255815.1. Lineage (NCBI taxonomy): Eukaryota > Metazoa > Chordata > Mammalia > Primates > Cercopithecidae > Theropithecus > Theropithecus gelada. Next base: position 75,176,003 of record NC_037670.1, read on the forward strand.
GAAAAGAAATAGTATAACACAAAAGATCAATGAAATGAAAAGTTGCTTTTTTAAAGATAAGCAAAATCAACAAATCTTTAGCCAGACTAAGAAAAAAAGAGAGAAGACCCAAACAAATAAAATCAGACATTAAAAAGGAGATATTAAAACTGATACCACAGGCCAGGCACGGCGGCTCATGCCTGTAATCCCAGCACTTTGGGAGGCCGAGGCAGGAGGATCATGAGGTCAGGAGATCGAGACCATCCTGGCTAACACAGTGAAACCTTGTTTCTACTGAAAATACAAAAAATTAGGCAGGCATGGTGACAGGCACCTGTAGTCCCAGTTACTTGGGAGGCTGAGGCAGGAGAATAGTATGAACCCGGGAGGTGGAGCTTGCAGTGAGCTGAGATCATGCTACTGCACTCCAGCCTGGGCAACAGAGAGAGACTCCATCCCAAAACAAAAACAAAAACAAAAAACCCTGATACCACAGAAATTCAAAAAGTCATTACAGATTATTCTGAACAACTATATCCCAATAAATTAGAAAAACCAAAAGAAATTGATAAATTTCTAGATACATGCATCTACCAAGATTGGCCAATGAAGAAATCCAAATTCAGAATAGAACACTAACAAGTAATAAGATTAAATCTCCTAGCAAAGAAAACTCTAGGACTTCATGGCTTCCCTGCAGAATTTTACCAAACATTTAAAGCATAACTAACACCAATCCTACTCAAACTCTTCTGAAAAATAGAGGAGGAGGGAATATATCCAAACTCATTCTATGAAGCCATTATTACTCTAATGCCAAAACCAGACACAAACACATCAAAATATGAGAGCGAGAGAGAGAAATACAGGTAAGTATCTCTGATGAAAATTGATGCAAAAATTCTCAACAAAATACTAGCAAACTGAATTCATCTAAACATTAAAAAGATGCATTATAATCAAGTGGGATTTATTCCAGGCATCCAAGGATAGTTTAGTGTATGCAAATCAATCAATGTGATACATCATATCAACAGAATAAAAGAAAAAAATCATATGACCATTACAATTGATGCTAAACAAACATTTGATATCATTCGACACCCTTTCATGAGAAAAATCTCTCAAAAAACTGGATAAAGAAGAAACTACCTCAACAAAATAAAAGTCACGTGTGACAAACCCATACCTAGTATCATACAGTACGAGAAAAAACTAAGTCTTTCCTCAAGATCTGAAACAAGACAAGGATGCCCACTTTCACCACTGTCATTCAGTAAAGTACTGACAGTCTCAGCTAGAGCAATGATATGAGAGAAAGAAATAAAGTGGATGTAAACTGGGAAGGAAGAAGTCAAATTATCCTTCTTTGCAGATGACATGATATTATATGTGGAGAAAGCTAAAGACTCCACCAAAAAAACTATTAGAACTGATAAACAAATTCAGTAACATTTCAGGACACAAAGTCAACACACAAAAATCAGTACCATTTCTATATGCCAACATCAAACAATCTGAAAAAGAAGATAAGAATATAATCCCATTTACAATAGCTGCAAGTAAAATAAAATACATACGCATAAACTCAACCAAATAAGTTACAGGTCTCTAAAATGAAAGCTATTTTATTATAACTATTACTGATACTCAGTAATTTATAAAGGAAAAACGTTTAACTGACTCACAATTCAGCATGGCTGGAAGAGGCCTCAGGAAACACAATCATGGTGGAAGGAGAAACAAACATGTCCTTCTTCACATGGTGGCAGCAAGGAGAAGTGCCAAGCAAAAAGGGAAAAGCCCCTTGTAAAACTATCAGATCTTGTGAGAACTCACTTTCAGGAGTTGGAAGTAACCATTCCCATGATTCAATTACGTCCCATCAGGTCCCTCCCACAACATGTGGTGATTATAGAAACTACAATTCAATATGAGATTTGAGTGGGAACACAGCCAAACCATATCATTCCACTCCTGCCCCCTCCCAAATCTCATGTCTTCAAATTTCAAATCACAATCATGCCTTCCCAACAGTCCCCCAAAGTCAACTCATTCCAGCATTAACTCAAAAGTCCAAGTTCAAAACCTCATCTGAAACAAGGCAAGTCCCTTCTGCCCGTGAGCCTGTAAAATCAAAAGCAAGTTGCTTGCCAGATACAATGGAGGTATGGGCACTGGGTAAATATGCCCATTCCAAGTCGGAGAAATTGGCCAAAATGAAGGGGCTACAGGCCCCATGCAAGTCTGAAATCCAAAAGAGCAGTCATTAAACCTTAAAGTTCCAAAATTATCTTGACTCCATGTCTCACATCCAGTTCATGCTGATGCAAGAGGTGGGTTACCATGGTCTTGGGCAGCTTCGTCCCTGTGGCTTTGCAGGATACAGCTAGCACTGCTTTCACAGGCTAGCATTAAGTATCTGTGGCTCTTCAAGTGCACAGTGCAAGCTGTCAGTGAATCTACCATTTTGGGGTCTAGAGGACAGTGGCACTCTTCTCACAGCTCCACTAGGCAGTGCCCCAGTGAGGACTCTGTGTGGGGGCTCCAACCCTACAATTCCCTTCTGCACTGCCCTAGCAGAGGTCCTTCATGAGGTCTCTGCCCCTGCAGCAGACTTCTGCCTAGATACTGAGGCATTTCCATACATCCTCTGAAATCTAGGTGGAGGTTCCCAAATCTCAATTATTGACTTCTGTGCACCTGCAGACTCAACACCATGTGGAAGCTGCCAAGGCTTGGGACTTGCACCCTCTTAAGCCATGGCCTGAGCTGTACCATGGCCCCTTTTAGCCATGGCTGGAGTGGCTGGGATGCAGGGCACCAATTCCCTAGGCTGCACACAGCAGGGGAGCCCTGGGCCTAGCCCACAAAACCATTTTTTCCTCCTAGATATCCAGGCCTGTGATGAGAGGGGCTGCCGGAAGAGTCTCTGACATGCCCTGGAGACATTTACCCCATTATCTTAATGATTAACATTTGGCTCCTCATTACTTACGCACATTTCTGCAGCTGGCTTGAATTTCTTTGCAGACTATTGGTTTTTCTTTTCTATTGCATTGTCAGGCTGCAAATTTTCCAAACTTTTATGCTCTGCTTCCTCTTGAATACTTTTCTGTTCAGAAATTTATTTTGCCAGATATCCTAAATCATCTCTCTCAAGTTCAAAGTTCTACAGATCTCTAGGGGAGGAGCAAAATGCTGCCAGTCTTTTTGCATAGCAAGAGCGACCTTTACTCCAGTTTCCAACAATTTCCTTATCTTCATCTGAAACCACCTCAGCCTGGACTTCATTGTCCATATCACTATCAGCATTTTGGTCAAAGCCATTCAATAAGTCTCTAGGAAGTTCCAACTTTTCCCACGTCTCCCTGTCTTTTGAGCCCTCCAAGTCTCTAGGAAGTTCCAAACTTTCCCACATTTTCCTGACTTCTTCTGAGCCCTCCAAACTGCTCCAATCTCTGCCTATTACCCAGTTCCAAAGTCATTTCCACGTTTTTTATTATCTTTATAGGAGCACCCCACTCTCTGTAGTACCAATTTATTATATTAGTCTGTTCTCATGCTGCTAATAAAGATACACCTGAGACTGGGAATTTATAAACGGAAGAGGTTTCATTGACTCACAGCTTAGCATGGCTGGGGAAGCCTCAGGAAACTTACAATCATGGTGGGAGGGGAAGCAAACACATCTTTCTTCACATGGTGGCAGCAAGGAGAAGTCCCAAGCAAAAGGGGATAATCCCCCTTATAAAACTCTCAGATCTTGTGAGAACTCACTCACTTTCAGGAGAACAGTATGGGGGTAACTGCCTCCGTGATTCAGTTACCTCCCACCAAATCCCTGTGGGGATTATGTGAACTACAACTCAAGATGATATTTGGTTGGGGACATAGCCAAACCATATCAACTATAAAAAGTTGATGCAAGAAATTAAGGAGGATACAAAAAGATGAAAAAATATTTCATGTTCATGGATTGAAAGAATTAGTATTTGAAAATGTCCATAATATCCAAAGCAATCTACAAATTCGATGCAATCCTTATCAAAATACTGATGACATTGGTCGGGCACAGTGGCTCACGCTTATAATCCAAGCACTTTGGGGGGCCGAGGTGGGCAGATCATGAGGTCAGGAGTTCAAGGCCAGCCTGACCAATATGGTGAAACCCAGTCTTTACTAAAAAATACAAAAATTAACCAGGCATGGTGGCATACACTGTAATCCCAGCTGCTCAGGAGGCTGAGGCAGGAGAATCACTTGAACTCGGGAGGTGGAGGTTGCAGTGAGCCGAGATCGCACCACTGCACTCCAGCCTGGGTAACAGAAAAGACACTGCCTAAAAAAAAAAAAAAAAAAAAAAAAAAAAACAATACTAATGATGTTCTTCACAGAAGCAGAAAAAAACCCCAAAAATTTATATGGAACTATAAAAGACCCCAAATAGCCAAAGCCATCCTGAGCAAAAATAACAAAACTGAAGGAATCACATACCTGATTTCAAATTATATTACAGAGAAATGGTAACCAAAACAGCATGGTACTAGCATTAAGACAGACACATAGACCAATGGAATAGAATAGAGAATCCATAAATAAACCCGTACATCTACAGTGAACTCATTTTCAACAAAGGTGCCAAGAATATACATTGGGGAAAGGACAGTTTTTTCAATAAATGGTGCTGGGAAAATAGGATACTCATATTCAGAATAATGAAACTAGATCACTATCTCTTGGCACATATAAAAAAAATCAAAATGGATTAAAGACTTAAATCTAAGACCTCAAACTATGAAACTACTAAAGTAAAATATTGGGAAACTCTCCAGGACATTGGTTTGGGCACAGATTTTTTGAGCAATATCCCAAAAGCATGAGTATCAAATAATGGTCAATCACATCAAGTTAAAAAAAAAAAAAAAAAAAAGCTCTGCACAGCAAAGGAAACAATCAAACAAAGTGAAGAGACAACCCAAAGAATCGGAGAAAATGTTTGCAAACTGTCTGTCTGACAAGAGATTAATAACTAGAATATATAAAGGCACTCAAGGAATTCATAAAATCTAATAATCCAGTTAAAAACGGCGTTTATCAGAAGAAGACATACAAATGGCAAACAGATATATGAAAAGGTACTCAACATCATTGATTACAAGAGAAAATGCAAATCTAAACTACAATAGGATATCATCTCACCCCACTTAAAATGGCTTTTATCCAAAAGACAATCAATAATGAATGCTGGTGAGGTGGTAGAGTAATGTGAACCCTGATACATTGTTGGTGAGAATGTGAATTATTATAGCCACCCAGGAGAACAGTATGGAGGTTGCTTAAAAAAACTAAAAATAAAACTAACGTAAGATCCAGCAATCCCACAGCTAAGCGTATACCCAAACTAAAGAAAATCAGTATATCAAAGAAATATCTGCATCCCCGTGTTTATTGTGGTACTATCCACACTATCCAAAATTTGGAATCAATCTAAGTGTTCATTAACAAAATTTTTTTCCTATTGAGTTCCTTGAGCTCTTTTATACATTGTAGTTATTAATCACTTGTCAGACAGACCATTTGCAAATATTTTTTCCCATTCTTGGGTTGTCTCTTCACTTTGTTAATTGTTTCCTTTGCTGTGCATTTTTTTAACTTGATGTGATCCCTGTTGTTTATTATTGTTTTGATACTTGTGCTTCTGGGATACAACTCAAAGAAATTTGGGATAAAGAAAATGTGGTACATACACACAATGGAATACTATTCAGCCATAAAAAAGAATGAGATCTTGTTATTTTCATCAATATGGATGTAACTGGAGATCATTATGTTAAGTGAAATAAACCAGGCAAATAAAGACAAATTTTACATGTCCTCATTTGTAGGAGCTAAAATTTAAAATAATTGAACTAATGAAGATAGAGAGTAGAATGATGGTTACCAGAGGCTGGCAAGGGTAGTGGGGAAGTGGCAGGGGGAAGAGTAGGGATAGTTAATTGTTAATGGGTGAAAAATATAGTTAGATAGATGGAATAAGATCTAGTACACACATACAGTCTGCAGTAATTTATTGTACATTTAAAAATAACTAAAAGAGCATAATTGGAATGTTTACAACACAAAGAAAGGGTAAATGCTTGAGGTGATGAATACCCCAATTACTTTGATGTGATTATTACACATTGTATGCCTGTATCAGAATATCTTATGTACCTCAAAAATATGCACCAATATACCCATAAAAATTCAAAATTAAAAAGTAAATAAAAGGAATGAAAAAACATTTTGTCCAATGTAGACTTCTTCTCTGATCTTCTTTTTAGTCTTAGATCCTTAAATGTTTTGTGCAAATCTTCACTCATGCCTTAGGGTACCAGTCTGATTTTAGTATAGAAGAAGCAAGTGACCTCTTCAGTGGTTACTGTACAATGAGGTTTAATTTTTTTCGTCTTCTTTATTCTACGTCGTTATGAAAGAAAGATACTATTTATTTCCTCAGAGCACAGGAAGGGAGCTGGCGTTTTTTCTAACAAATAATATACACTGGACTAAAGAATGACATGTAGCTCACATCAGTAGATTAAACTCAACTGTTTGCAGACACAATTATCTTAGAATTTTGACATCCAGAGGAATGTCAATCAAGATATAATCAACAAAATATCTGATAAATGTGACAAGGAGGACTTTGTAAGAATTCACAGAAAGCACTTTCTTCAAGGCATAATAATATCCAGAAGCTGTACACATGTCTACCACTCTAGTGGTTTAAAAATTAAACTTCTAAAGCAGTATTTCTCAAATATTATTGTGCTTACGAATCATCTGGTGATCTTGCTAAGATGCAGATTCTGAGTCTGTAGATCCAGGGAGGAGCTTGAGAGTAGGCGTTTCTAACCAGCACCCAGGTGATGCAGAAGCCACTGGGCCATGGACCACATTTTATGTGACAAGACTCTACAAAATACTGTCCAATATGACAGTCATTTGCCACATGTGGCTTTTTCAATTAATTTAAATTAAATTACATTTAGCAATTTACTTCTTCAATCACATTGGCCACATTTCAAGTGCTCAATCAGAGAGAGTTCTATTGAATAGATTTACTAAAGAAAACACAATTTATCAAACAACTCCTAATCCCTGTGATCTCACCTCATCTCTCTTTCAGCTGTGGGCTGACAGCTTACATTTGAAGAAGAGCAAAAATTGACTGGATAAGCACTTGGATTTGGAACTGGGGGCAATGGGACTGAAGAGAACCAGGAAGAATAATTGTTAAGGAATCAAAAGAACAAGGGGATTTCAATAAAGGCGTGGTCAACAGGGTCAAATGCTGCTGGGAGGAAAAAGAAGCTAAGGCTTAAAAACTGTTCACTGACCTTGAAGAGGGCAGAGTAAGAGGGCAGAAGTTTGTGGAATATAGCATCAAACAAGGGTTTCTGAAGATGGAAGATTTTTGCTTGTTTTCATGATAACTCTCAGAATGGCCATAAGGATATATTGGTTTTGAATGCTCAAGTCAAAATGGGCCCTGTGGTGACCTAGTTTATGCTCTGACAGTTCAAAGAACTCAAATAAATACCATTAGCTATTAAAGATTTCAGTCTCCCATTATAAGAAGCAGATCACAAGCCTTCAAAGAAACTTCCCATTTCCTTCTGGCTAAGTAGAAAAATAATTACTTTGTCATGAATACACCGGTGACTACAGAACTCTTCGCTCTTTTGCAGACTCTAGTTAGGATGAAGAGCAATTTCACTAATCACTTTTTACTCAAAATCTCACCAGACCCTTAAAAACAAACCCTCTAGGCCAAGCCCTGTGGGATTTTGCCAATCGAAATCTGATGCCTTGTTCAGAGCATGAAAAAGCAGTTTTAATTTGGAGCACAGGCCAGCCTCTTTTTAAAGGAAAGAAAACTTCTTAAAATTACATTAATTGCCCTATTATTAGTAAATAAAAAAACACACACACACAAAAGCCTGTAGAACTCGGTGATGGGTGAAACTGATTGCATTTTCCCGCTGCAGCAGCAGCAAAGCCCACTGAAGGAGAATGGCATCATGTGCTGGGGTAGACAAGGTTTAATTTCCCCCAAACAGTGCCGCACCTTGAACACTGAGAATATTGCTTCCTGGATTGTTCCAAATTGCTACCAGAACATTGCATCACTGCACTACATGCTGGCAAATGACAGTTGACAAAGTTACTTGAAAGGACTCTTGGACAAGTTGGACAATGGGAGTTTGGCTCAAATGAGTACTGTGTGACTTCAGGCAAACCACAGAATATTTTAATTCTTTTATTTTTAAAATAGGCAAAATATATTTTTTTCTTCTCTTAAGAGATTTTTTTTTTAGAGGAACAAAAAGCAAAATAAACAAGGACATAAAAGGCATCTTGATTTCTTCAGGTAGTTGAGCAGTGCTGACCCAGCTCATGCACCGAACATTAGTTGATGGCTTAGACTTTCATTTTAAGCAATTGAAAAAAATCTGAGTTTCCTTTGATTAACTAATAGAGGTCATTCATGGGGACACGGTATCAGTGGACATCTAGGAGATGACATAATTGAGTTGAGCTTAATTACAGGCACTGGAGAGAAGGATTAAGACAGAAAGATGGGACTGAGGAAATGGACACTACTAAGGAGCTTGCCCCACTGGGGCAGTGGGGCCTTGCAAGGGTAGGCTCAGATGAAATGACAGCCTCAGCCAACTTTGACCTGGTGAGGGCAAAGAAGCAAGAAGAGATCCAGGTGGCGGATGTAATCTAAACCCAGACAGGTAGAGGCAATGAACCTGGTATTGGGTTCATTCATGCATGGGCCCGGTGAGAGAAGAGTCAGATGGTAGGCGGAGCTTTCAGCTTTAACCCACTTCAGAGTCATCTGGGAGGCTTGCTGACAGGACCCTTCCTGATGGACTGTGGGGAGCTGGGAGGGGACCAGGCATCCACACTTTTGAAAGCCGCGTGGTTATCCTAATGTGATTGATCAGACGACCCTTCTAAAGCAATGGAAAGCAGACCTTGTCACTCCAGGTGTCAAGGCAGCACACAACAGGGCCAGATTTTACCTGAGGGTCTCCTAAAAAGGAAGCCAGTGTTCTAGAGAAGAAATGGAAGCAGAGTCATAGTTGCATGGACCAGGCAACAGGCTGATGAGCAGAAAACGTTTAACTCGGGCTGGCCAGATGTTTTCACTCATACATGTTGGCCAAAGCCCTAACACACTTCCTGCATGACTACGGTCTGTGAGATATAACTCTAGAGGCAGAGTTTAGAGGCAGATCCAACCACAGAGAAGCCTAGAAGGTAGAGATACATCACATCTAGAGTAGCCTCAGTAGTATTCATTACCAAGTGATGCCTTCAAGTTGAAGAATCCCAATACAAGAGTCTTGGATAAAATGAGAAATTTTGTATCCCACATTACAAGAGATTCAGGGTGGATGGCTCCAGGCTAGGTTATTCTTGAGCACTCACTGATGGCAGAACTCTAGCTTGGTTTCCCTGTGGTCTCACGGCCTTCTTTTCATGACTATAAAAAGATGAATGTTGCTTCAATTTTCAGGCCATCACACAACCTTCTGGAGAGGAAGACAAAGAAACTGTATCTTCCTGGTGCCTCTTTTTATCAGGGAGAAAAACATTTCCTGAAGCCCTCATGCACACCTGCCTGTACACCTCACATGACAGAATGAATATTTGTGGATTCCTCAATCCATCTTAGAAGCATCATGGTTCACACTCTGTGGCTAGAGAAGAGCCTCTTTTCCCTGAGCCTACTCCTCCCAGTACAGAAAAGTATTGTGGTGCAGGGAGCAAGGAAAGAGTTGGCATATCTCTTCAAAGACAACACATAGTGCCTTTACCCTTTGACTCAGGAACTTAATCAAGAGATTCTAAATGCCAAGAACATATCCGTGCAGAGTTTACTGCATGAATTCCTCATGGTCTGCCCATTATCAAATTATGGCAGTAAAGTTATGGTCAAAGAACTAAGCTCCAAATACAACTGAGAAGCCTGTAAGTCCTCCTTCCATTCACCCTCCTCTGAAAAACAGTAAAACAGTGTACATTCCCAGCACACAGCCTCCTGTGCAGGACACTGCGGATCTTCTTTGTGTCATTGCAACCCTTGTTGTGATGCACTTAGCAATATTTCATAACTTAGATGTTTCCTCACTTTTTAAAAAAACTATAAATTCCTTCTTCTAACTTCTTTTCATTTTATTTTTCTCAAGGCTCATCTAAAGATATTGCACCTCTAACATATTTCCTTCTTCAGGGGAAAGTGTCTTAGGAAATGCTGTACAAAAGTAGTCTGGGTTCTGTTTTTGAAATGACATGAAACCATGTTTTTCTATATGCCCACAAGGACATTCATGCCTAATGATTTCTGTGAATAATGTGACTTAGAAACATATAGGTCAGGCGCAGTGGCTCATGCCTATAATCCTGACACTTTGGGAGGCCGAGGAGGGAGGATCACTTGAGGCCAGGAGTTCGAGACCAGCCTGGCCAGCATGTCAAAACCCCATCTCTACTAAAAACACAAACAAACAAACAGACTTCCTGCTTGGTTCCATTAATGTTTCATAATTTCATTATCGGGTTTGCACTTTTAAAGCTATGTCAAGAGAATACATACTAGCAATAAGAGTATCTTAGTTGGCTTCTGTATTCCTTCATTCCCTTTTATTTGGCAAAGGTACATTTAAAAATTCAGTATCAAACAACTCACATTTGAATATTCAAAACAAGCTTTTTTTAGGAACAATAAAAAATATTATTGCAGGACAATTAGCCATTGTATCTAGAATTTAGGTAAAAGTCCTGATGGCTGGATAATAAGTGAAAAAAATCCAGAAGCCTACTTGCTGAGAGAAAGCATAGGATCATAAAATCATCAGTGTTCAAATGAAACATCAATAATCTGTCACAGCCACCAATCTTACTATAAGGCATCAGAGCTGGAGAGGTTTCCAGCCTTGCCACATCTCACATGAAGAAGGATGCGGAGACAACCCTTGTCTTGCTTGGGCTTATAGCTTGGGCCTGCACTGCTGAAGGCAGCAGCCCCAAGTCAAGTGGGCCTGAACCCTTTAAATATGGTCATCCTAGTTGAAATTCAATACGCGCTGAATTTTGAAGTCTGTTAAAGAAAAGAAAGGTAGGCTATATTGTTAATATCCTTATATTGATTACAAGTTGAAGCAATATTTTTAATATATTAGGTTAAACAAAATGATATATGAATTTTGCCTATTGCTTTTTACTTTTTAAAAAATGTGGTTACTAGGGAATTTAAATTTTCTCACATGGCTGGCATTATATTTCTATTGTATTGAAACAGATGGTTAGCTCTTTTGGTTCTGAATACTAACCCTATTGAATGAGAAGGGTATAGTCTGGCCTCATGAAAGGTTTGTCTCACTATTATTTAAGGAGGATTTTTTTTGGGGGGGAGGGCATAAATTGTGATATTTTTTATTGGAAAAATAAAAAAAATCAACTCACAATGGGAGTGGATTTGAGGCAAATTGTGCCATAAGCAGATTTTCTTTAAGTGGCTAAGCAAAGTTTAAAAAGCAAGTAACAATAAAAGAAAATGTTTCTGGTACAGGACCAGCAGTACAAAAATAGTGTACAAGTGCCTGGATAACATACCCATTTTGCAAAGTGCAACTTTTAAGTACACTATTTTAATGACTTTATTTGTTGCTTAATCCTTTGAATCATTATAAAATAGTTTTATGAATCAATCAACAGTCAGGAAATCTGAGGTATATTTCCTACCTGTATTGTTTATCGTAAGAGTGTTGGTCTCTAATCCCACTTAAACTCTACAGCCCATGCCTGGCAATTAGGGACTAATTAACACTATGGATAGAGGTATATGGTTTTACTAGAATTCCTGACTGAAGAAACAATCAGCTTTAACTGGTTAGAAGTCATCAGTGCTGGCTTACACATTAAATAAATCTTTTCCATAAGTCTGACAGTGCCTTAGAAAGAAGCACTTTTCCCTGGAGACCTTCACCCATGCAGAGCACAGAAGAATGAATTCCAGAGCCAGCCATTGCTGGGAGATGGAACAACAGTAAGGAAAGCTGAGAGAAGCACAGTGTCAGTCCAGGGCTATTCCCTGCAAGCAGTAGAAACTTTGCCTTGGCTGACATTACACAGAAAAGGAGGTTTTGCAAGGTTATTAGTTTGTTCACAGAATGATTGGGAATATGCAGAACTAGTGTCTGGAAATAGGCATGAACAGAGGGCAGCCAGAACCACAGCCAAAGTCAAGACTCAGAACTTGATCTTAGGGTGGTCAACGCCTCACTGCAGATGATGCAGCTTCCCCTACAGCCACTGTTGACCCTGGACACTGAGGCTGAAACTGCCACCTCCAGACTCCAGCAGCAGGTGACCCACTGGTGCTGGTGTGCTCAAAACTCTTTGCTGGTTTTAAAACTGATAGTCTGGGCTCCTGAGAACCCCCTCTGTCCTCAGCAAAGCAGGACAGTTGGCCGTGCTAGTCGCAATAAATTCTTCACCATCCCTCGCTCCCATCTCCAAGCGCTGGGCACGTATGTCTGATTAGACACTGCTGGGTCACCTGTCTAAGTTCTAGCTGCCAGACAGATGAAGAGAGAGAATCTGGCCATCTATCTTCCCTAGTGGGCGGCTGGCTCAACTTTCCATCAGAGGCTTATGACTAAAACATAAGCAGACTACTTCTCAGTAATTTAAGTTTAACAGAGGATATGGAACACAAAGAAAAGCAGCCAGGAGCAACAGGAACTGATGGCTCTCCTTCTGAGGCAGCATCCTGTGGTCGAAGGGGGAGGTGCTTTGCTGGGACTCATTTTGTTCATTCATAAGTTGGAGAAAGGACTCTAAAGGAGCTCATGTAAGGAAAGTGCCTAGCCCACATCACATGCTCAAATATTTCTTTCCGCTTTCTTCTGTTTTTCACTTTTTTTTCTCACCCCTTCACTGGAATCTGATGTCACTAAAGTATAGAAACTTTACTGTAGAAACTAAACTGATTTACATTCTCTACCAACTAGCCATTATTAAAAATTCGAGTAATAATGTGTAGAACTCATCATTTACTAGAACTCATCACTTACTGTGTTTTATTTATTTATGCTTTTGAAGTTACTTATGTCTTAGTTGCAAGTTGCGAGTTCTACATAAGGCTATGTCACTGCACATCTCTTCCCAAATCTGTGTTTGGTGACATCAGTCGGATAGCTTGAAATTGGCCTGGTGGGAGTATATACATTTCAAAAATTGGCAAATGCTACAAATTAGGGCTCAATTTATCTTTTCTTGACTGTCTAGACTTATGGAAGTGGTAGAGAAAATGTTGATAAAGCAGATTAAACTTACAAGTGTGTTGTGTGTCTGTAGTTATTATGAAAAATATAGTTTTCTAGTATTCAACCACTATTATACAATTCAACAGAGAAGTTGCTCACACCGTGGACAAAACAGTGAAGCTCCGAGACGTGAGTCTTCATTGTTTCACTTTTGTCTTACATGAGATAAACAAATGTGTCAATTAACTTGTTCATCAGTTGCAAACAAAGGTTGGCTATAGATAAGAGTTTGGTAGAAATTAATGAAGCATTCTGTGGGAACTGACTGTATGAAATTTATAATAACGAATATTGTGTATATACATATATATACACACATACATACACACATACGCACACACACATACATACACACACATACATACACATACACATACAGAGATTTTTTTAGGGAGAAGGGAACCAGTTCAAAAATTACCAGTATACTGCAGCGACCTGCCGTCTTTACACATGATCTATCTTTACAATCATATTATTGTAGTTTTTAATTTTTATTTTACTTTAAGTTCCTGGATACATGTGCAGAACGTGCAGGTTTGTTACATGGGTATACATGTGCCATGGTGATTTGCTGCAACTATCAACCCATCATCTAGGCTTTAAGCCCCACATGCCTTAGCTATTTGTCCTGATGCTCTTCCTCCCCTCCTCCCCCTACAGGCCCCGATGTGTGATGTTCCCCTCCCTGTGTCTATGCGTTCTCATTGTTCAACTCCCACTTACGAGTGAGAACATGTAGTGTTTGGTTTTCTGTTCCTGTGTTGGTTTGCTGGGGAAGATGGCTTCTGGCTTCATCTATGTCCCTGCAAAGGACATGATCTCATTTGTTTTTATGGCTGCATAGTATTCCATGGTGTAATGTACCAGATTTTCTTAATCCAGTTTATCATTGATGGGCATTTGGGTTGGTTCCATGTCTTTGCTACTGTGAATAGCGCTGCAATTAACATACATGTGCATGTGTCTTTATAGTAGACTGATTTGTAAGTCTTTGGGTATATACCCAGTAATGGGATTGCTGGGTCAAATGGAATTTCTGGTTCTAGTTTCCTGAAGAATTGCCACACTGTCTTCCACAATGGTTGAACTAATTTACACTCCCACCAACAGTGTAAAAGCATTCCTATTTCTCCACAGCCTCGCCAGCATCTATTGTTTCTTCTGTCAGTTCATCCATGTCATCCTCCGTTCAGTTCTGTGCCTTTGCTGGAGAGATGTTGTGATCATTTGGAGGAGAAAAGGCACTCTGGCCTTTTGGGTTTTCAGTGTTTTTTTTGTTGATTTTTTTCTCATCTTCATGAGTTTGTCTAGTTTTGATCTTTGAGGCTGTTGATCCTTGGATGAGGATTTGTGGGGACATTTTTGTTGATGCTATTGCTGTTGCTTTCTGTTTGTTTGTTTTTCAATAGTCAGCTGCCTCTTCTGTAGGACTGCTGTGGTTTGCTGGGGGTTCACTTCAGGCCCTATTCATCTGGTTCACTCCCATGCCTGGAGATATCACTCAAGGAGGCTGGAGAACAGCGAAGATGGATGGCTGCTCCTTCTTCTAGGATCTCTGACCTCGAGGGGCACCAATCTGATGCCAGTAGGAATGCTCCCATATAAGGTGTCTGACAACCTCTGTTGGAGGATCTCACTCAGTTGGGTAGCATGGGATGCAAGATCCACTGAACGAAGCACTTTGGCTGTCCCTTGGTGGAGGGGGTGTGCCTTGCTGTGGGGAAACCTACTTCGCTGGGCTGCTCCGATTCCTCAGAACTAGAAGAAGGAAAGACTGAGTCTGCTGGTCCACGGAGACTATGGCCACCCCTTCTATGGGCTCAGGCCCAGGGAAATTAGAGTTCTGTCCCGGAGCCCCCGGCTGGAATTGGAGTTCCTGCAGGGAGGCCCCACCCAGTGAGGAGGGATAGGTCAAGGTCAGGCCTGAAGAGGCACTTTTTCAGTACTCTGCCACAGCCGGTTTGTTAGGCTGTGGGGAATACCTCTTGGGACCAAACCGTCCAGCCTCCTTGGCTCCAGCAGGGGAAAAGCGTGGCCTGGAGCTGTAGAGATGGCTGCCGCCCTTTCCCTGCGCTGGCAGCTTAGTGTGTCAGGCAGCTAGCATTCCCAGTGTTGCCTGCCGCCCCTCGTCCAAGGAGCCCAGACAGCTTAGACAGCAGGCAGCTACAGCTGTGATGATGGCCTCCCCTCCCCTCAAGAACTGGGCAAGCTTAGGCAGATTCTAGCTGACTGGCTGTTCAGAATCTGCATGGCTCCATGGTTGAGACGCTAGGCCATGGTGGCTTGGGCTCACGAGTGGGATCTTCTGATCTGTGGGTCGCTCAGTTCCATGGAAGAAGCACAGTTTACCAGACTGGGTAGCACACTCACTCACCACCTCCCTTGGCTGGCGGTTGGGGTCTCCTCTGTCCTGTGTGGCTCTCAGGTGGGCCGCCCATCACACTGCTCTTCCTTCCTCTCCGTGGGTCACGCCAGCCTCCTAGACAGTCCTGATGACGGAACCTGGATACCTGGGTTGCCGGTGGAGGATTCGCACACTGTTTTGGTTCTTTTCTATGAGAGCCTCCGATCGACACTGATTCTAGTTGGCCATCTTGGCCCTGCCCCCCAGTCATATTATTTTCTAAATCAAATAAAAATACATGATTGGACAGATTTATTTTCTGAGTTGTAGAACTTTTTACATGAAAATGCTTACATACAATTAAATCACATTTAGTTTTACGTTTACTAGGTTGTCTTCACTGAAAAAAATTTGTCACATAAAACTAATACACAATTCTGTATAAATTATAACACTTAATGCATTACCTGACTATTTGAATAATGGTAATGTACTATATTATGAAATATAATCAGAAAGACTTAGTGTTCAGCTTTTCCTGTGTGATATTGGGCAAATTATTCTAAGTATCAGTTATCTCATCTATACATGCAATTAATGATATCTCTCATCCTTTTATTCAACTCTTTTAAAATAATTTCAACTTTTATTTTAGATTCGGGGGTAGGTAGGCAGGTTTGTTACATGGTTATACAGGATGATGCCAAGCTTAGGAATATGAATTATCTCATCACCCAGATAGTGAGTATAGTACCCAATAGGCAGCTTTCCAGTCCTTCCCTCCCTTTCCCCCTCTAGTAATCCCCATTGTCTACTGTTCCCATCTTTATGCCCATGAGTTCTCAGTGTTTAGCTCCCACTTATAAGTGAGAACATGCAGTATTTGGTTTTCTGTTTCTGTGTTAATTCACTTAGGGTGATGGCCTCCAGCTACATTCATATTCCTGCAAAGGACATAATTTTATTCTTTTTAAAGAATGTGTAGTATTCCACGGTATATGTACCATATTTTCTTGATCCAGTTTACTGTTGATAGATACCTAGGTTGATTCCATGTCTTTGTTACTGTGAATAGTGCTGCAGTGAACATGAATGTATGTGTCTCGTTTGTTGAATGATTTATTTCCCTCGGGTATGTACCCAGTAATGGGATTGCTGGGTAGAATGGTAGTTTGTTTTTTGTTTCTTTGAGAAATCTCTAAACTGCCTTCCACAGTGGCTAAACTAATTTATATTCTCACCAAGAGTGCATAAACTCAACAAATATTTATTGAGTACCTACCATGTA
The DNA here is from genome assembly GCF_003255815.1 of Theropithecus gelada. Taxonomy (NCBI): domain Eukaryota; kingdom Metazoa; phylum Chordata; class Mammalia; order Primates; family Cercopithecidae; genus Theropithecus; species Theropithecus gelada. The sequence goes on from NC_037670.1 coordinate 75,193,011, forward strand.
CTTCACACAGCACAGAGTGCATTGAACAAGACATGGTCACTGTTCTCAAGGAGCAGACGACTTCATGTCATATGAATTTTTTTTTAAATAGCATGTAGACTGTCAAACATGGCAGGCTTTCAGTAACAGTTGGTTTCTTATTTCCTTCTCATTTTTCCAGTTATCCAGGTTATATGGTCTTCAAAGCTATGTACATTTCGCCCTCCCTGTGCTCTTAAAGAACCATAACTTTCTTCCCTTTGACAATCTTAATCATAAGATCACACAGACACACACACACACACAAACTGGAGAACAAAAGTGTTTCTTCTGCAAGTGGTCCTCTGACATAATAAACCCTAAGTATCAGAGGCAGAGAAGAGAAATTCAAAAATCAACCAAATTAAGAGCTGAAATAATATAGAAAACACTGCTTCCCTAGAAGCTGAAAGTGATATTTTTCTTGTTCCTCTGTAAGTGAACTTAGCTGGCCCCTGAAGTCTTTCCTGGCCAGGAATTAATTGACTGTGTAAGTTCCCTTTCTTATTCTCAATTTCTATCTCAACATAGAAGTATTCCAAGCTTGAAGTTTTATATGAGTCTGGTTTTGCCACAAAGGAGATGCAATCAGCACCTGGTAGAGATATCTGCACTCTCATGTTCATTGCAGCATCATTCACAACAGCCAAGTTATAGAAACAATCTAAGTATCCATTGATGGATGAATAGATAAAGACATTATAGTATATATCTACAGCGGAATATTCATCAGCCTTATAAAAAGGAGGAGAACTGCTACTTGCTACCACGTGGATGAACCTGAATGACACTGTACTAAGTGAAATAAATGAAATCACAGAAAGAAAAATACTACGTGATCTCACTTATATGTAGAATCCAAATAAAAGTCAAAAACATAGAAACAGAGTTAGAATGGTGGTTATCAGGGGCTGGAAGGGAAAAGAAATGGGGAGATGTAGGTCAAAGAGTCCAAATGCTATCATGTATGCTGAACAAGTCTAGAGATCTGATGTACGGCAGGGAGACTATAGTTAATAATATTGTATTGTATATTGAAAATTTGATAAGGTGGTGAATTTTATATCAAGCATTTAAAATGAAAATGTTTACATATAATTAAATCACATTTAGTTTTATGTTTACTAGATACATCTTAACTGAAAAAAATTGTAACATGAAAGTAACACACAATTCTACATAAATTATAACATTTAACGCATTACCTATTTGAATGAGGCATGTCTCTAGATAATGTACCATAGTACAAAAATACAATCAGAAAGACAGTGTTTTGCTTATGCTGTGTGATACTGGACAAATTATTCTAAGTATCAGTTATCTCATCCATACATGCAATTAATGATAGCTCTCTCTCTCATCCTTTTATTCAACATTTTTAAAAATAACTTCAGTTTTTATTTTAGATTCAGGGCTACATGTGCAGGTTTGTTACATGGGTATATAGCATGATGCCAAGGTTAGGAGTACGAATGATCCTATCAGCTGGATAGCAAGTATACTACCCAATGGGTGGCTTTTCAGTCCTTCTTGCCCTCTCTTCCCATTTCTAGTAGTCCCCAGTGTCTATTGTTCCCGTCTTTATTTCCATAAGTGCCCAATGTTTAGATCCGACTTATAAGTGGGAACATGCAGCATTTGGTTTTTTGTTTCTACTTGAATTAACTTGGGATGATGGCCTCCAGTTACATCCATGTTCCTGCAAAGGACATGATTTTATTCTTTTTAAAGAATGTATAGTATTCCATGCTATAAAAGTAAAGGTACTCCAAGGTGAGTAATAATTTCACTACATGTATGAACGCATCATGTTGTGCACTGTAAATATATACAATAAAAAATAAATCAACTGATTAGTTCATTAATGAAAACACAGTCATATTTCCTCCAGTATTTAAACTGTGATGACAATGTCCCCAAGCACATGGTTGGAAAGTGAGATTTTATTCTGGGCTTCTATCCAGGTCATGCTAAGACTCTCTAGTGTAGTTTATACTCCTGAATAATTAGCTGTCCTTGGTGTTTCCCTGCTGCTGCCATCTGTCTGGAGAGCACAGAACCAGCTGTGCCCACGACAGCTGATCTCTAATCTGCTCACTTCTGGGCAGGTGGTGCAGGCCCCATGTTCTGCTGGGACCCAGCGAGCAGTAAGCCAGTGTGATCCCACAGCTCTGGAGCTGGGCTCTGCTTGCCCGAGGAATCACCATGGTAACAAAGGCCCAGCCACCCTTGCACAGTTGGCACTCCAGCAACCCTGTGTAATATGCTGTCTACAGTCTTTGATCCTTCAATGTTTCTCTGTAATGGATGAAAGTGTTTAACTCCTAATAGTACACTCGACCAGGTGTGCCCCAAAGCAACAGGCACAGGATGCAACACCCAACAACTGTCTGGGCTCTGAGATACCAGCTCTTTGAGTTTGCATACATGCAGCCTCTTCCCAGTAGAAGATAGGAGGAAAGAGTAAAATAATGCTGCATCAGGAAAGGGTACAGTACAGCCACAAATTGTGTCTCAATCCAGCCTTTTTCTAAGAATATCTAGGCTCTGGGGTTACATCCAAATCACTCATTTAGATCCCTCCCTGATGGTGAGTTTCCTCCTGGGGTACCCTGTTGACCTTTCTTGGTAGCTGGTTTTATTTGCCACCCTTCTAATCCATCACACATGTTCTAGTTAATTATTGTAAACTTCAGAGATGATATTTGTGTTCTATTTCTCTTTCTTCCAGAAAGGTCCTTGGCTTCTAGGAAAAAACATAAAGCAGAATCAAATCAATATGTAAGAGATACACTTTGCCTAACTATACACAGCAAGGTTTCTGTGTCCCAGATTCCTGCTGAGCTGTACATGGGTGACACATTCTTTCAGAACCGTGAGTGGGGTACTTGATCTACAGCAACATCACTAAGAGGGACCATTGAGAGCAAAAGGGTCTATTTCAGCAGGTACAAAATTTCAGGTACAAAAATACAAAGTCTGGTTATCTCCAGCCCTAGGGAGAAAACTGCTTTCAAAGGAAATGGGAGCTTTTCAGCCGGCATCTAAGTTCCATCTGTTATGACATATTTTCCATATGTTCCAACATGTTTCCTTGAAGAGGAGAGGACAATGCAGAATTACAACTATTCCACAGGGAATATCCACCAGCCTCCAGCCTCTGTGAGTTTTACTGGGAGATATAGTGTTCCATGTGTGAGTACTATCCATCACAGGATAGGGAAGAATAGTTGAGAATGACTGTGCAGAACTACATGCACCTGCCTGCTCACTCACTTGATGCTGCATGTGTCACCGTTGCCTACATGAACACAGAAAATATTTCTAACAGGTAGTTTGTCAAATATTTTGTTGTCCCCAAATCTGGTCAAATTCAGAGAATGTAACTGGGCTCCTGTCTGAGATGACTGTCCAAATGTTCTTGGACATCGCTAGACTGCAGTTGAACTAGGAAAGTAGGCCCATCTCAACCTTTGCCCTCCTGATCCTGACACTTGTCTCTCTCCACTGTTTCTTCCTTAGTAACTAGCCCTCATGGACTCCTACTCAGAACCCACATTCCAGGGACTTGCAGTGATTTTCTGTCAAAGTCAGCCTCCAGCGAGGACTAGTTCCTTCACACTGAAAGAAAAATGACTGGTCTGGCTAAGTGCTACTCTTCCCAAAAGCCCAAAAGAATGCAAAAGGAAAAGAATGAGAATCTGAAAGCTCCCCACTCTCCAGGTGATACTTGCAAATACATAATAAGAATCTCGTTACCTTGGAGAAAAGCAAGTCATCAGGACTGAGAGTTACACAAATTCTATTTCCTCCAAAACTCTGTAGCTTTAATCAAGGCATGCTGACACCAGATGATGTCTGGTTTATGGTATCACTACATTAAATTAAATTAAATGATTAATTTACACTAGATTAAATATTTAACTGCTATGACCACATGGCAGACTTTGAGATAAAGATTGTTTCAGCAACAGGCCCTGCCTTCAAGGAGCTCACGATCCAGGAGACATATAAGCAAATACTTAAGAGCAGATTATATCAAGTACCTGCCAACAAGTGCACATAAGGGATTGATGACTAGAACCACAGAGCCTAGGGAGGGTGCAGCCAGGTTTGTGTCCTACTAACACTCTGTGGAAGTACTACTGTCCCTACCAATTGTCTTTTGCTTTTGACAAAAGTGATGACATCGCTGTGGTGTGAGAGCTAATCAGCCACATCTGAGAGCACTGGTTAAAAATCAGGTCAAGGCCGGGCACGGTGGCTCACACCTATAATCCCAGCACTTTGGGAGGCCAACACGGGATCACCTGAGGTCAGGAGTTTGAGACCACCCTGACCAACATGGAGAAACCCTGTATCTACTAAAATCACAAAATCAGCTGGGCGTGGTGTTGCATGCCTATAATCCCGGCTACTTAGAAGGCTGAGGCAAGAGAGTCACTTGAACCTAGGAAGTGGAGGTTGCGGTGAGCCAAGATCATGCCATTGCACTCCAGCCTGGGCAACAAGAGCAAAACTCCATTTCAAAAAAGAAAAAGAAAAAAAAACTCAGGTCAAATGCTGCACTAGCGCATGGCCAGAGAAGACGAGGCCCTGGCTTCCCCCTGAAGTGCTCCCGTCATGTGTGGCAATGCCAGGGGACTCTTCCACAAGGGGCCCAGATGATATTCTGTTACCTCACTTTGATCGGAATATCCTAATTTTAAAACTTCGTTATTTGTTCTTTTTCTGAAAATACTCACTTAAGCACCTAGGAAATATTTTATTGAAAAGAAAAAACACAAAAATGAAGAAATTGTATTGAATCTAGTTGCACTTCGAAACTCACCCTTCTCTGTGAGGCTGAGTTCTCTCTCCTCATTCCAACAGAGAGTAGTCATGTGATACCACCTCCTTCCAACTGAAAACCATCCTCTCTCCTTATCTGTGACTACAGTTTACTGTCATTAGACACCCAGCCCTCACAGCAAAAATCTCCTTTGGCAGATCAAATGAGATTACCTCATGATCAACATTCTTTCAATGCTGCTTTTAATTGTTCACCAAAGGTGGCCACTGCAACACTAAATTCACCTTTTCCAAGAGTGAATAGATTGCTTTCTTAAACCTTAAAATATTCTGTAAGTCATACACATTTACTACTTTAAAGTCCACAGGAGTAAAGACATTCAGAAAAAAGAAAAAGCCAATCAGAATCAACTATAAGTACAGCCAAAATCTCAATTTATATTCTTCTCAATAACTCTACATGAAAAGAGAAACACACACACTGGATTTATCACATGCTTAGTTTCCTTAATAATACATAAAGAACATTTTCTCATAGAAAGAAAAGTTCAGCAGCACCATTTTTAGGAGTACATAATAATATAAAACCTGTGGATAATAGGCAGGGTTGTACAGATGAAGGAATGATCAGCTCTTCCTGAAGGAATGAATTCTGTTCTGGGTTTTAAAGCACAGTCAGCAATTTGCTGGGCAAACAATAGAGACCACTGTTGGCAGTAGAGAAACAAGACAATGGCGTGTGCAAAGTCACTGAGGCAAGAAAACATGTGAAGTGCTTTGGGAGTTTTAAAGAAACTTCATAATGCTCACACATAAGAAATTTATAAGTGATGACTTTCTAGAAAAGTAAAGTTTTCTAGTTTGATGTAGTCCTACTTGTCTATTTTTGCTTTTGTTGCCTGAACTTGTGTTGTCATAACCCAAAAATCACTGCCAAAGCCCATGTAAAGGAGCTTATCCCCTATCTTTTGTCCAGGAATTTTACAGCAAGTCTTACACTGAAGTCTTTAATCCATTTTGACTTGATATTTGTGTGTGGTATAAGATAAGAGTTCATTTTCCTTTTTTCACATGTGGATATCCAGTTCTCACAATAGCATTTATTAAAGAGACTATCCTTTCTCTGTTGAGTATCATTGGTTTCCTTATTGAAAGTGAGTAGTCCTTATATGTTTGGACTTCTTTCTGGACTCACTGTTTTCTGCCATTGGTCTAGGTGTTTGTTTTTATGCCAGCATCATACTCTTTTGATCACTATAACTTTGCAGTATAATTTGAAATCAAGAAGTGTGATGCCTCCAGCTTTGTTCTTCATGCTCAAGAGTGCTTTGGCTATTTTGGGTCTTTTGTGTTCTATTTGAATTTTAGAATTGTTAAAAATGTCATTGCAATTTTGAATAGGAATGCATTGAATCTGCATACTGCCTTGGGTAGGATGAACATTTTAATCATATTAATTCTTCTAAACTATGGACAAAGGATATATTTCCATTATTTCTATATAAGGATTGGGGGAATATATTTCTAAACCATATATCTGATTAGGGGTTAATATCACAAATATATAATAAATGCACACAACTCACTAACCAAAGAAAAAAATAAAAAAACTCAAGTGGTTTAAAAATGGGCAAAGGACCTGAATAGACATTTTCTTAAAGAAGACATACAAATGACCAACAAGTATATAAAAAGAAACTCAACATCACTAATCACTAGGAAAATGCAATTCCAAATCATATTACCTCACACTCCTTAGGATGGCTGTTATCAAAAAGACAAAAGATAGCAAGTGTTGATGAGGGTGTGGAAAAAAAAAGGGAACCCTTGTACACTATTGGTGGGGCAGTCATTACGGAAAACAGAATGGAGATTCCACAAAAAATTAAAAATAGAATTGCCACATGACCCAGTAATCCTTCTGTTGGATATATAGCCAAAGGAAATGAAACCAGCTCCTGGTAGAAATACCTGCATTCCCATGTTCATGGCAGCCTTACTCATAATAGCCAAGCTATGGGAACAACCTAAGTGCCATTTGGTGGATTTATGGATTAAAATGTTGGATTTATGGATTAATATTAAAATTAATATTATATATACACACACACACATGCATGTACAGAATAGAATGTCATGTGACCTTTAAAAAGGAGACACTGCCATTTATGACAACATGGATGAACCTGGGAGACATTATGTTAAGTAAATAAGCCAGACACAGAAAGAAAAATACTGTATAATCTCATTTATATGTAGAATTTTTAAAAGTTAAGTACATAGAAATAGGGATGGGGAGGTAGTTGAAATGGGGGGATACTGGTCAAAGGGTACAAAGTTGTCATTCTGTAGGATGACTGTTTAGAGACCTAATGACTAGCAGGAGGACTCCAGGTGATAATACTGTACTGTATATGGAAGATTTGCTAAGAGAGTAGATTTTAGGTTCTCTCACCATAAGAAAAATAAAGTCAACTCTGTGAGGAGATGGCTATGTCAATTTGCTCAACTATAGCAATCATTTCACTATGTATGTGTATAAGCAAACGTCATGCTGTACACTTTAAATACATGCAATTTTAAAAAAAAGATAAAACACAGGCAAGAGCCAGATCATCAAGTTATAGAGGTCATAATGAGCAATGTGGGCTGTATCCTGTATGTTGTTACTTTCAAAACTTCTTTTGAGTTGCATACTGACTTTGAAAATCTAGTGAGAACTATGGATTCTATATCTGGAAAATGCATGCATATAAGGTACACACAAACATTTACAAATAATTTAGGAGAATCAGAGACCTCTCAAGTTAAAACCAGTGAAGATTTTAGGCAGTGAGGTGACAAAGTTACATTTGTCCCTGATTGATTTCTGGTAATAATGCTTAACTGGGTTATATTCAGTCCCACACACATCCTTTTCCCCTTCAAATAGCTTTGTCACCTAAAAGAGAGATGTAAATATATTGTGCAATCTCTAATGGCCACGTGTAACAGTGATTTGTCATTTGGGATATGTAAATTCACAAAATAAAAACTTATACACTAAGAGATATCTTTCTCTTAAACACTAACAGACACACAAAATGTGACCCTGTTCTTTAATTCTGCTGTGTAAATCTTGAAACTTTTGTCCTTAATTATTATCATCCTCTATAAATATTCATAGACCTCCTAGCAGAGCACTCTTCTAAATCATGTAGATAAAAGGGGAAAAGGGAGTTGGTTCCTGCTCCTGAAAGAAGTAAAACTTTAGAAAGTCTGTAATGCTTTAAATCAGAATCTTTACCCAACATTAGCTCATAATTATCTCAATTCCTTGACAAAGTTCAGCTGTCATTACAAAGGAGACATGACTTCTTTTCTAGATGGTTTCTGTTTTCCTGTCACTTTGTTGTGATTTTTTTTTTTTTATTTTGTAACCAGAGGTTTTCCTCTGCCTGTCTTTCATACAGACAGAGCACCAGCTTTCAGCCACAGATACCTGGGCATATCCACATCCATGTCTGTGCCAAGTTTTAGCCCTGTGTCCTCAGACTAGTCATTTAACTTCCCTGACTCCTATTCTTAGCCCTGGAATAAGTGGATGATAAGACCTATGCTTGTTGTTATGTTACTGTGAACATGTGTAAAAGTAGTACATATAGTTTTTAATGAAAGAAGACTCCTGATTCATCAATGAAACAGGAAACAGCAATAACAGCAGCAAAAACAACAATGTACCAATAAATGTGCTATGAGTAAGCCATCATCCACCTTTCCTATGGCCATACCACAGCTCTTTTTCCCACTTGAACTCAGAGAATCGTTACAGTTCTCAACAGAGGGGTCCAGGCAGACAGTACTCTGATGTAACTGGTCCTCAGGTTGAAGATTCTTTGATAGCCTGAGCAGCTGATTCAATCACAAAGCCTCACAACACTGGACAAGCATCAACTGCTTCCCTCAAGTGCACACCTGCTCGGGGATAGGCTCTCCCCTCTTTCTTATTACATTTAGGTTATTGAAAAAGTAATTGTGGTAAGTAATTACTTTTAATGGCAAAAATTGCAATTACTTTTGCACCACCCTAATACCGTTTGTTTATGTAGAGATGTTATCAATTTTTTTAAATTAATCAAATTCACTGAGAGAGATACTCTAATTAATTCCCACAACAATTTTGTCAAAATTATTAAAACAAGAACATAGTCTATTAAGGCCTAAGGCACTCCTGAAGTGTATGCTCTACTGGACCAATTCACAAAGTCAAAAAGAGTCATTACAAACCCATCAGAATTACAGAATTTCCCCAAGCACATAATTTATCATCTCTGAAAGAATCATTTTTAAATCATCCAAAAGAGACCAAAAAAACCATTTTATTAATGAAAAGAACTTTTCAAAGAGGCCCAACCATGACACTTTTATCTGAATACAGGCTGTACATGCTAAGTTGTTCAGTGAAGGACAATTCACTTAGATATCTACTCGGCTTTATGGCATTGTGCATCTGGGCTGGCACTGTTTCCATACTTCACAAATACCACCTCACTTGAGATCTGGGACCAAAATACCTCTGTCCCATATAAACAATGCCATAGAACATACTCTTCTGCCCCAGTGCTAACCAAATCTGAGACAATATATTCTCCCTGTTTCTTTATTAACCAATACTGAGAACAAGCAAAACACACTTAGCTACTTGCTCCTTGAAACACTTGCTCGTGGAATATAAGACCGTGAGCCAACCCAATCACTTATTCATTAAGACTAACAGCTTGCTAACTTAATTCACTTTACCACCCTCACCCTACTGTGTCCATCAAAGCACAGTTATTTCATAAACTCTGTCCAATCCAAACCTTAAAAGATACCTTTAAAATCTCCCAGGCTGGCCTGTGGCCCTATAAATATCCTGCCCTAATTGCTCTTTTTAAGAAACTCCTTGGGCTCCATCAAGAGATGGCTCTGCTTGATCAAGAAGTCTTTCTGTTGGTTTTCTGAGGAGTTATCATCCAACCTGGTGAATTTTCACATTAACTTCAGAGAGTTAAATGTTTTAAACTATCATCTTAGAGAAGAAAAATTTGAGGTTCTTAGATATTGAGAAACTGACTCGAATTTTATATGCTAAAAAAATGGCAGATCGTGGGTTCAAATCAGTCTGATGAAAAGCAGGAATTCATTCCTTTACCCATCTTTTTATTCTTTCAACATATATTTATTGAATGCCATTAAACCTTAGCTCACAATAGCCAGGCAAAAATAATGTCCTTCTTTATGACACTTAAATTCTAGTGGACAAAAATTTAATTAATTCTTGTTAATTAAGAATACATAACAATTTGTGGTAATAATAAATGCCATAAAGAATGTAAAGTAACCAGGTGTGGTGGCTCATGCCTATAATCCCAGCACTTTGGGAGACCAAGGCGGGGAGGATCACTTGAGGTCAGGAGTTGAAGACTAGCCTGGCCAATATGGTGAAACCCCATCTCCACTAAAAATACAAAAATTAGCTGCATGTGGTGGTGCACCCTTGTAATCCCAGCTACTCAGGAGGCTGAGGCAGAAGAATCTCTTGAACCCAGGAGGCGGAGGTTGCAGTGAGCCGAGATGGCGCCACTATACTCAGCCTGGACGAGAACATGAGACTCCATCTCAAAAAAATTTAAAAAAAACATATATATATACACATACACACACACACACATACACACACATATATACACATATGTATATATAAAATAGTATAAAAAATAGGGAATGAAAAGCTACAATTTTAAATAGAGAAATAGAGAAATCAGGACCGTCTTTGCGGAGATGACACTGGAGCAGATGTGAATGATACGGAGGAACCAGCCATTTGAGGAAACGTTCCCATCAGAGATAACAGAAAATTGAAAGCTTATGAGGCAAAAACAAAGGAACAGAAAGAAGTTAAGTGAGAGGCAGGGAAGGGTCTGATCATGGTGTTTATATTTTCATCTGAGTGGGATCAAAAGCCACAGGAAAATTTTCAGTGGAGACTATCATGATTTAACATCAGTACTATAAATTAGTATAACATTGAATTTATAATTCCACGTGATGTATGGCTAATGTGCAGAGAATTGACCACAGTGCAACAAAAGTGAAAACAGAGAGAGGCAGAATGTTGTGCTAGCCCGAGAAGGTAGTAGCAGCAGAAATGGTGAGAAGTGGTCAGATGAGAGACATGCTTTAAAGCAGGGTCATCCATATTAGAAGATACAACGTATGTGGTGTAGGTGTGAACAAAAGAGAGACTATCCATCCATATATTGTCTTCGGCTCCAAATCCACCCTCTATTACCCTGCCATGAAACTAGCATGTTTCTCCCTTACCAGTGGGCAGGATGCTAAACTAATCTTCATCATTACAAGGCGCTGAAGCAGTACTTGGGGAGGAATAGGCTTTTCTCCCTGGCTTTGGTACCTGCTGTCTTGTAGCAGGCTGCTGCCTAATGCACACAATGCATGTGGCCTCCTCGTGGACAGTCACCCCTGCCCTTCAGAGGGCAGCTTCCAAAGGCATTCAGTTCCTGGACAGATGCCCAGCATGGCCTGAGATGCAGTTTCTCCCCTTGGAGAGCTTTTCCTAATACCCCTATGAATGACTTTTCAGCGAGTTCCATCAGCACAGCACCTTTGTGAACTTCTCCATCATCCAGGGGACCCCCCCACCCCACCGCCGCCACTGCCCGCCACCATTTCCTGCAAGGTCTGCATTTCGGCGCTGGTTGTGTGTGTATGTGAGGTGGGCTGGTGGGGGCAAGGGGGAGGATTCCTTACCCAGGTTCTTTTTTCTTTGCATGCTTTGCCTCTGGTCTAAAGATAGTGGCTGCTGGCTATATCTCCTACTCTGTATTCTTTAGACATCTCTTTACCTCTTAGTAGCTAATCTCTCAATGCCTCAAGAGATTCAATCTCTCAACGCCTGTTATAGCTAATGATTAAACTTTCCCTGTTTAAATCACCAAGCAGTTTCTGTCTCATAACTGGAACCTGATGGACACAAAGGGCATTGAGAATAACTTCTTGGTATTTGGTTCGAGCTAATGGGTAAAAAGTGATGCCATTTTCTGAGATGGGGAAGGCTGCTGAGGCAGGAAATCCAGTGTTCTGATCTGGTGAAATTAAACTGAAGTTGCTTATTATTATAAGTAGAAGTTTCAAGTGTAGCTGGAATCTAGGAGGGAAGACAGAGAGATATAAATTGGTGAAGATCAGCATACAGATCACATTCAAAGCCACAAAACTGGCTAAGATTTTTTAGGGAAGTGTGCTGAGAAAGGCAGGAAGGTTGCTGAGGATGAAGACCTGTGCACTCCAACCTTTAGAAACTGGGAAGAAGAGGATGAATAGCAAAGAAATGGAAATGGAGGCAGGGTGTGGTGGCTCATGCCTGTAATCCCAGCACTTTGGGAGGCCGAGGCGGGTGGATCACGAGGTCAGGAGATTAAGACCATCCTGGCTAACACGGTGAAACCCCATCTCTACTAAAAATTAAAAACAAAAACAAAAATTAGCCGGGCATGGTGGTGGGCGCCTGTAGTCCCAGCTACTGGGGAGGCTGAGGCAGGAGAATGGCGTGAACCTGGGAGGCGGAGCTTGCAGTGAGCCGAGATACGCCACTGCACTCCAGCCTGGGCGACAGAGTGAGACTCCACCTCAAAAAAAAGCAAAAACAACAACAACAACAACAACAAACAAACAAAGAAATGGAAATGGAATACTCAATGAGGTAGGAGAAAATCCAAGAGCAGGAGACATTTTAGTAATTAAATGAGGAAAATATTTCCATAAAAAGAGATATCTCAACTGCATTCTACCTTACTTTGAGATTGAATAAGGTGAAGACTCAAACTTAACCATTGAATTTTATAATTGATACCATTAATGATCTTGACAAAATTGGTATGGAGTGGGGCATAAAGGAAACTATGGAACTGGGCCAAGGGAATAATGGAAGGTGAGGAACTGGAAACAGAATGCAGCTTTGGGAGGCCAAGGGTGGGGGGGGGTGAATCGCCTGACATCAGGAGTTCGAGACCAGCCTGGCCAACATAGTGAAATCTCATCTCTGCTAAAAATACAGAAATTAGCCTGGTGTGGTGGCTGACACCTGTAATTCCAGCTACTCAGGAGGCTGAGGCAGGAGAATAACTTGAACCCAGGAGACAGAGGTTGCAGTGAGTCAAGATCACGCCATTGCACTCCAACCTGGGCAACAAAAGCAAAACTTCTTCTCAAAAATAAAATAAAATAAAATAAAATAAATAAAATAAAATAAAATAAAATAAATAATGCGGGTGTTACTTTCAAGGAGTTTTCTTGTAGAAAACTTATAAAAGGAAGCAGAACAATAGCATGGCATTTACTGGAGATGATGGGAGTGGTTTTGTTTCATTAATACTATATTATTTATGCAGATGTGGATGACTCAGCAGAAAGACAGAAAATGATGGTGCGGGAGTCTGAGGCCACAGTAGCAGAGGCAAAGTCCTGAGTTGACAAGAGAGGATGAGGTCTGTGGAATAAGTACATATTTATATACTAACACTCAAGATTTGGTAGTCTCATAATTTTGGAGCATTTTTATTTCAAAAAATTATCTGCATTGATCTTTTAGGGTAGTATCCTATATTTAAATATCTTTAAAGGTTTTGTGGTTTTAAAGCATCACAGCAGACAAAACTTATTATATCATGCACTAGAGTTGCTTTGATCATTTGCATTTAGTTCAATAAATCTGAAATGAATATGTGAACACTCATATTTTCAAGAAATTCTGCATGACTCTCCTTGGCAGGCTGTATGTTTATTCTCATCATGCCCTTCTGTGAATTTACTCACAACACAATTCATGGCATACACATTTTTACTCTGTCAGGTTTTTTTTAAAAACATTCAAGGCCAGATGCAGTGGCTCACACCTGTAATTCCAGCATTTTGGGAGACTGAGGCAGGTGGATCACCTGAGATCAGGAGTTTGAGACCAGCCTGGCCAACATGGTGAAACCCCATCTCTACTAAAAATACAACAATTAGCCAGGTGTGGTGGCAGGCACCTGTAATCCCAGCTACTCAGGAGGCTGAGGCAGAAGAATCACTTGAACCTGGGAGGTGGAGGTTGCAGTGAGCCAAGGTCGCGCCTTTGCACTCCAACCTGGTCAACAGAGCAAGACTCCATCTCAAACAACAACAAAAAAGAACATTCAAACAGATAAACTGGATCAAACTTCACTTTGACATGTTTAACATGCTTGATCTTTTAATATCCATAAAAGGCAGAATTAATTTTAATCATCAAATATATCAAAAGTCAGGACTTTGAGAGAAATTCAATGTGTTCACTTATTGATTGTTTACAACTAATTTCAATCTCATATAAAAATTTATTTTTTAAAAAACTTTGCCAGATATTTTTGGGGCAATGTGTCATCTGGGGTGACTTTACTGATAACAATAGCAGATACAGGATTCATTTTGTGTCCATGATATACCAAGACTGGCCAAAGGGCACGTAAGACCAAAGACTGGAAACTGACCAGTATTTTCAAGAAAGTTGTCTATATGTGGTTCTTAGCACAACCACCATCTTGCAGATTACTTAATTATAATCTTATAAATGGTGTTTATAATATTTCTAGTACATTATGATATAATACAAATAAAGTGATTATAAAAATATGTCTCTGAATATATCATTAAATATGTTTCACTTTAAGAGAAGCACAGTGCATCATTGCTGCATTTCTTATTTCCCTGGAAAAACAAAATTTTACTATGAAGCAGCACCTGTCATTTGTGGATTGAAGGCTACTTGGAGGTTCACTGACATTGGGGGGAGAGGGTTTGTACACACACAAAAAAGGCAGTTTCTTCACTCCAGAATCATTCTGGGTACACAGGGCTGACCACTTTACACAAGGGAATTAATAACTATACAAAAGAAACTGCAGTGTTAATAGAGTTTTCCATAATCCCTACAGCCTCTTTCCTGCCCTTGGGCACTTAACACCAGGAACTGGTAATCAATCTCCAATTTTTACATTTAAGTAGAAGCCTCTAATAGCGTCTGATAATAAGGACTTGATGAGAAGAAGCCACTGACACAGTTGGTAAGAAAAACTAAGGCCTAGCGATCGCTTATTTAGGAATACAGGAATAAGAGGAGAAAACTACACGTGGCCAATAACCGGAACTACTCAAATGGTAGAAAGAGTACGTTTGAATAGAATTTTCTGAATGAGAAAAAGATATTGTAGACAGTACTGGTCAATTTTAAACCACTGACAAAATTCAAAATACATGTTTTCTGTAGAACAAGAGGTTAAATGTGAAATAGGTTAACAGGTTGTGATAAAAATGGAGATGAGGCAGAAATTTAATTTTAGGAAAGTTTAGGAAATAAGGTTGTGAAACTAAATATGCAATAAAAATTTAAATGCAAAGCAAAATTTTGAAGATGGTTGTGATAGGAGGAGAGAGGCAATTATTTCAGAACAGATATCTGGCTCTTTCTAGTCTAACTAAGGAAATAGTGACATGGAAGCGGCTCTAAGAGTGGATGGAACATGAGAACAAGAGGCCAAGGAAACCTGCCTTCCTATTGTCAGAATCATGGAAGAAACATTTTTCTAGACCGAGTGCTGAATGGATCTTATTCTAAAAGGAATGTTAGGATTCGCCAGCAACTTGCCTCCTGGAAAGATAATTTGGCCTCAAGATAATCAAGTAGAGTTGCTCTCCTACCTGGGGAAGACCCTGGAGTTGGAGAAGCAATGGCTTTGAGGTGATAAGCCACGAGATGGAGAGGAAAATCCATCTCAAGTCCCTTTGTCTACCTAGGGGCATGCACAGTAGTTGCCTGCTTAGAGAGTTCTTAGCCATGACGTTTTAAACCAAAATCCAATAGGCATTGACTCCCATTTTCTGGCACTTAGGCTGTGAAGGAAAATAATACCTTTCTAATTGTTTTTCTTTCTTTTAGAGGTAAACATTTCTCTTGCCTGGCTCTTTTTGTACTAATTCTTTGTTCTTAATATTAAAAGCATTCTCCAAGGATATGTCCAGATGTGAAGTGTTTTCCATTTGCTTTCCCTATAGGTAGTCCCTTGATAGGAGGACTGAACTCTTTTTATGTCTCAGACTAGCTTTTTTCTTTCTAATATTTTAACTTTCTCCATCAGCTCAGTTCTTGCCTATTAAAATTTCTAAATATATACACATATATATTTAGAAATGTTATATATATAACTAAATATATATATGATATATATATCTTCTAATTTAAAAAATTGTTTATTGTGGTAAATATGCATGACATGAAATCAACCATCTTAGGCATTCTTAAGTGTACAGGTCAGCAGTGTGCGCCATTGTTAAGCACAATGCTATGAAAATAATGGAATTCTGAGAGGCAAAGGACAACTCAGAGAATGGGGTACCCAACTGGGCTGTGGTAAGAGGTGTGCTGTGTTATACAGAATTGAACATCACTGGAGAGGGGGCCTAGATGTCTTTCCAGACCCTCCTGAGGGTGCCAGAAGGCAGGTGTAGACTTTGGCAAGTGTCTACTCCTGACATGTAAGATAATGCTTTCCTGAAAACAGAAGGGAAACTCTTCTGACTCTTCTGAATCCAAGGGATTCTTTTCTTACTTGACTTAGGGATGAGCTGGAGATCTTTATCCAAAATCTCTGATCAGGTTGCCAGTGGTTACATTTTTGTAGCCACACCCTGTCCTCCATGAGATCTGTGGCCCAGATCAACAACAAAGGGCAGGAATCATTCATTGCTAATGACATAAACGATTAGGACAAACTGCAAATAAAACAAACCTCACTCTCCAGCACCTTCTTACCTCCTGTTCAAAACTGTCTTCTTTGTTTGCTGCCTCCATTGCTCTGTTTTTCAAGAACAGTCCTGTTTGCTCAGAACTCCTGAGCAAGACTCCCACAAGCCCCTCCTGCTCTCAGCTAGCGGTTCTCAGTCCTGGGTCTTATTTCCCCAGCAGCTCCTGCTGGGTCTTCAGATTCCCCTGGTTTCCAATCCCCACGGGTGTCCCTTGGCATGTTGCAATCTCTGAGCATTATCCCCGCAGTTCTGCCATCCCTGTGCCCCTTTACCATGGAGCTCTCAGTACCAAGTATTTACAAAATGCTGTAGTTGGCCCCTATAACAAGAAGAGCTTCCTTGTTCCTGCCCCAATAGGTGTGAGAGTCTTTGGCCTCTGTCTGTCTCATAGAGGAAAGTGGGCAAAATCTATCCAATCAAAGCTACGACAGCGTCCCAAATTCTAACTTCACACCAAAAACCAGTGACTGAGAATGGATTGGCCCAATACCCTCCTTCAGAAAAACTGAATCTTAACCCAACAATCGTGTTTTCATGGCAGCTTCATTGAGGAGGATTTGGGGAGGCAGGAGGGATTCATTAGCACCTCTTGAATCACTTTACAAAAAGTTCATTTCACCTACAAGTGAAACAATCTTTTTATCCCGAATTTAAATGAAGCTGGGGAGGAAGGCAGCGGACTCAATGATCCTGTCACAGGAAATTTAAGGAATAAATAAGAGCATGTACTGTCCCTTTTAATGGGTGCCTGAAGAGATCTTTCTGCCTGGACCTCAAAAATTATTATGCCTGGGTTAAAAATCTGGTAGATGTTGATCAAGAGCCAATCTGAGAGTGGTGAGGCTCAGAAAAAAATGTATTTTTCTCATTAAAAAAGAAAATACACATGTATATTTTCTTCACATTTTTCTAAAAGTTGCATTTAATTGCTTTAGAAACAAAAGAAGTAATTTAGAATTGAATGAAGATGAGGTAAGTATCTCAGAAACACAGAAATATTTTTCCTGTTTATAATGTTAAAATTTATAAATTTCCCTCTTATTTTGTCCCTTTGTGGTAATTTAGTGGTTCTCAGCTTTCTCAGACCCAATACTTTGCTTTTTATCACAAATATTTGATAATAGTTTTACCATTCTAAAATAAAACTTACAGATAATTTTACCATTTCGGAATGAAATGTATATGCTTTCTACACTAATAATGTAAACATACACATTATTTTTACATATAATGTTCTCACTGTAATATAAATGAGTAATGAAAAGAAAAGTTATCAATACTAGTATATAATTCAGTGTGTAAATGCTTAGGCATCACCACATAAAGAGACAAAATGAGTGAGTCTGATGCTGACACCTGTATGTAATATTCCCTGAATACAACAGCTACAAATACTGCCTACAGGCATGTTGTGTCATATTTTAATGTCATAAATGGCATTGCTACTTATGTCATTTCCAAAGGACTGAACAACTCTTGGTAAAGTTCAGAGGAAACCAAAGTAAAATCTTTCTTCAATCCATGATAATTGCATTTCCAGAAAAGTCAGAGAATTAAAGCTATACAAAAAAATACTATGTGTTTATGAAAACTGGGTAAAACCTGGTAACTGCTCTGATGGTTTTGTTTCACTTCATTAATATCTAATAGGGCATTCAAATAGAGAGCAAGGCCTGATGGTTCTTTATTGTACGGACAATTATGTGCAAGGCAGGATGTCTATTCCTTGGCTCCCACCACCAAATGCTAATACTAGTGCTCTCTTATAATGGTGATATCCAAAAATGGCTATCCCAATCCCACATGAGGTTCATTTCTGTATTGACTAAAGACAAAGAACAGGAAAACTAAAATTTTTCTATTTACTCTGTAAATACTGATGAAAAAGATATTTTATATTATGAAATATTGCATTTCTATATTTTGAGTAACATTTGTAATAAGCCCTTTATTATAATGTATGAAAATAACATAGTGTTATGTTAACATTATAACAGATTAATACAGAGATTAATTCTTTTGAATTGCCTGACCTCAACATATATAAAATGTGGAAGAGAGTATGATATAATCTACAAAGTAATGAAATTCTAATGAATACTTTTAATTTAAATATTTTCTAAATTTCTTTTTTTTACATATTTACAGGTATTATAAATTTTCTTAAAACTATCAGGGGTCTTAGTAATTGTCTTATAAATTTTATGGTCCAAAATGAGAGAGAAAAAATGTAAAAAATAAATGGGAAAAAAGGCAAGAAAGAAAATAAATATTACTTTTTTAAAAGGACATTTAAAAGAATACATAAAACAGAAAATATATGGAAACAAGTCGTGTTTGAACTATGTTGCTACTTCTGCTTCCTCAAATTAATTTCTGTGGCTCACTAATTTTAGTTGTCACAGAAATTCACAGAGGTATTTCTTATTCATCTGAGGAATCTGTGGATCCACAGAGTGATAATAAATTAAGAAAAACTTTTAAATCCTGAAGATATATCTTGATGAAAAAAAAGTTCCCTTAATTCATTATGTTATTCTATTCATGTTACTAATTACCCTAGGTTTTCTGAAGCATTAAATATGAAACTGGATCTGATCCTGGGAAATTTTTCAGGAGATAAAACATTGAAGATAGTAGAGTATGGGCAGGAGGTAAAAAAACCCAAAAAGCAAAAATCCACAAGCCAATGTATCAACCTAGCTAGTAATGGAAGTTTTTGAAATAAAGTCAGTTTAACATGCCACATGTCACAAGTCATTAATACAATTTTACAGAAAATAACTCAGAATTTGGAAAGAAAATCCAAATTATTTTATTATTATTACTTTAAACTTTTATTTTAAGTTCAGGGGTACATGTGCGGGTTTGTTACATATGTAAACATGTGTCATGGGAGTTTGTTGTACAGATTATTTCATCCTAAAGTATTAAGCCTAGTACCCATTAGTTATTTTTCCTATATTTTAAAGGATTATACTTTTATTACTTTCGAATACATTTATTTATCCATTCTTCAAATATTCAGAAAACCTTCTTCATGCAACCTAATCTCACAGAGTCTAAATTAATGGTTTTGCTATATACTTCTCAAAAGTTCTCTTTTAAAAACATAGTTTTCATTTATTTAAAAATATATAATTTTAACCTGGAAACCATCATTCTCAACAAACTAACACAAGAACAGAAAACCAAACACCGCATGTTCTCACTCATAAGTGGGAGTCGAACAATGAGAACATATGGACACAGGGAGGGGAACATCACACACTGGGGCCTGTCCAGGGGTAGGGGGCTAGAGGAGGGGGAGCATTAGGAGAAATGCCTAATGTAGATGGGTTGATAGGTGCAGCAAACCACCATGGCACATGTAAACCTATGTAACAAATCTGCACATTCTGCACATGTACCCCAGAACTTAAGGTATAATTTAAAATATATATATCTATAATTTTAACGGTGGAAGGGAGCTCTAAAGATTTCAGTATAACTTTCTGTCCCCGTAAAAATCTTAATTTACTGTGGCCCAGGACATCTAGAAATTCTCTCAAAAAACAGAAGAGAAAAAAATTTTAATCACTTCCCTTGGGAACTCATTTTAATGCCTACCAGCACATTGGTCAAGAATATTGTCTAAATTACAGTTTCACCATTATGTAGATATGTCCAGTAAGCTTTTAAATGATTTTTGGAGCAACAGTGCAATTGGTGATATTGAGGAAATTGATCTCCATGTCGTGAAATGACCTTTCACAGGACAAATCTAGAAAACCTTGTTAAAACAGAAGGCCACACGTTCTTTGTCTCTTGATTTCTAGACAGATGACTTCCCACCAGAGTTATGATACCCTAGAAAATTTTTTAACTATTCTCTCCCCTTACCAGTTTTCATCAGGGTGTGAGATGAATGGGACATCTAACCTGGTTAGCCAAGGAGAGTTTGTGTCTTTGGAGCTGGGTGGTGGTCAGGATTTACTTAGTGGGATGAAAAGAACTAAAGGGCTGAGTTCAGTCCAACACCTAAGAAAAGATCATGCTTCAAACAGAGGAAATTAGAATGAGCTAATGAAACTCCAAAATTCTTAAGACCTATGTTGCTTTAATGGGCCATGCAGACATTCTGTATTGGAAAATAATGTAATATTGCAACTCCAGGTGGAATCAACATCACTGGTCTTTGTATGGGCATCACTCAGAGATGGCAGGGATCCCATAAGGACTACAATAAAGGCTCTGACATTTTATAGTTCTTTCGTTTTGTGTAGATCAAGGCATGGTTTTGATTAAGTAATGAAATACCATTCTTACCTCCCCATATCAATTTTTATTCCCAATATAAAGGAAGCAAATATGAATACTGTAGTTTGTGGCTAACGGCACAAAACACAATTCCATAAGTCAATTATCTTTTGCTTAAACCAATGGCTTCCTCCAAAGACAAAGAGAAGCAAATCACAGCAGCTAATCGCTGTTACACTCAAGAAGATTTCGTTATAAAATGCAATCTTGCTGTTACAGGTATTGGAGTGCGTCACAACATTCAGGTAATAGATCCTAAAGAACTGGTAGGGAAGGAAACAAACAAGGATGACCCCTATAAAAAATAGGTTTTTCAGCTGAGCCCAGAACTCCTGGTGGGATAGTAAGGAGTGGCGTAGCTTCTGCACCATCAACATAATGATGAAGACCTGGAAGACCAAAAGAATCACAGCAATGGCTATGACAAAAATGACTATCATATAGTTGATGACTTTCACATGCGTGTAAGCAAGCTCTTTGTGAAATTTAAAACAGTGCTTTTCATTGTATTCCTCATGAATTCCATACCGGGAGACAACCAGGGGTACCACAATGACAATCACCAGCGTCCACAGGCCAGCACTGGCAGCCACAGCATGCAGTTTTCTGTAGAATTCCACTTTGTCTTTGCGCTTGAAGAAGATGAGGTACCTGGTGACCAGGATTACCACATAGAACAGGAATGTGAGATACATGTGGATGTGCAGCATGGCACTCACGAATCTGCAGAAGGGCAGCCCAAATATCCAAGTCTCCTTGATGAGGTAGGTCAAGCGAAATGGCACTGTCAGCAGAAAAACGCTGTGGACCACCACCAAGTTAATGACCGCCATGGTGGTCACTGACCGGGTGTTCATTTTCACCAGCAGGAACAGAATGGAAATGACCCCCACCAGCCCTCCAATGAGCACTATGAAGTAGAGGCTGATTAAGTGGGATGTCACTAAAGGATCGCAAGAGGAATTCCTGGAGGTATTGTGGCCAGGCATACTTGGGAAGTCACCTGGAGGAGACAAAGCACCAGAGTAACTGACAAGCTTTCAGAACTTTGTTCCTATCTCTTTTCTAGCACTGACAATGTGACTTTGTCATTTATCTGCTTACATGATATAAACTTTACATGCTTTAAGAATGAAGATTATGTCCTATGAATGTTTGCATACCCTAAACCTAAAGCACAGGAAGCCATTGATTCTTACTCTTTAATAGGAATAAAAATCGAATTTTAATCTTCAAGTTGCCCCCCAGAGATGTGTATGTAGATAAGACAATTTACATAAAACTTCAGGAGGATTGCAGACCATCTGGGGCTGATACTTGGATACTAGTACTACAGTAACCCTTTAAAAAGTTGTAAGATGGATAGAAAGATCGACGGATTCATGAAGTATACAATTTTTTTTTCTTATGGACATGATTATAATTCTCTAATTCTTTCTTACTTATTAGCAAATAACCCAAGAATATTCATACTTAATTCATTTAGAATACTGATTAATTTGACCAAAAATATCTTCTAAGTCAAGGCAGCAGCAAGCAATAGGAAGGTTTACCTGAATTTCTCATTATAATTATGTGATCATCCAGCAGTGAGGCCTTGCTAAGCCTTCCCATGGGCCCCACGGAAAATATAGCATGTCTCCCAATCTCTCATCTACTCTCAAAGGCCTTGAAAATTCATGACAGAGCCATCGTCATTTATCCCCTGGACTCCTGAAAGATCTGCTCCACAAATACTCTCAGTCCTTTCTAATTCATTCTCCATATTCTTATTCATTGCTTGCCATAAAAGATTTAATAATCTTTTAATTTCACGAGAAAGTCATGTCAGTTTCCTATCTAAATCCCTTCAATGGCTTCCCATCTCTTCTAAGATAAAGATTGATAGCCTTACATGTCTGGAATGTTCTGGGTTACAGTGGCAAAATCTGATCCCTTGAGACAAGATTCAAGCAATTATCAAGAGATGAAATTGGCAGGCTTTAATGGTTTTGATATGGGGAAATGAGGCAAAATGAAGTGTCTTGATACTCTCAGATTTTTGACTTGAACAATTGTGTTATTAGAGGTATATCTACTAACACCAGGGAGACTAAGATTTGAGAAAGAACAGTAATTGCATTATGCACTCACTCCCTGACCTTCGTAACACATATTCAATTATTCTTATTCATTTATTGAATGTCTCTTTGTGTAATGGAATATTACCCAGCAATAAAATGAATCAACTTCTGATATACACAATACTGATGAATCTCAAAAACATTACACTAAATCATGTATTCTCAATGGGGTGACAGCACCTTGTAAGGGGCAAAACATTTTGAGCTGTGGAAAAAAAAAAATCTTACTCTGTATAAAGCACAGGTGTATACACAGTACATAGACATATAGATATATCTGTGGTAGCAAAATTTCATTAAGTGGGGAGAGACAATTAGGGAAAAATACTCATTAGAGGGACCATAACAAACACAAAAAGTTGAGAAACATTACTAAATAAAAGGTACCAGCCACCAAGATTATATATTGTATGATATCTTTTTCTAGAAAAAGCAAAACTAACATGACAAAAAGCAAATCAGTTAGCCCAAGGTCCAGGTTGTCGGGGAAAGGATTAGTTTCTGTTTTATATTATGTTGGTTACCATTGCAGTTATTCGCCAAAGCTCATTGAATTGTATACTTAAAATTGATTATTTTTATTGCATATAACGTATACCTCAATGAAACTTAAAAAAAAAAAAGATAATAATAACCCAACTTCAGGGAGCCTTCTGCATTTGTGGGCATGGAATACAATTTCAAGGAACTGTGACTCACTTAACTGAATATTATTTTTTTGTTGGTTCTGCAACAGCTGTCTCATGTTACACTGTGTATTTCATCCATAGGCTGAAACCTCTCTACTTGCCTTTTATTTTCCCCTGTAGAAAAGTAGTTTTATCAAGGAGACATGAAATTATATTGTGTTCACATGTGAGTCAAGAATGATGTGCCACCATAAGTTCTGCTCACCATTTCCTTTGGCTATTGGCCTAGTAGGATTGACTCCTAATTGAAGAAAGTAAAGTAAGTAAGCACATCACTTGTCCCAAGTCCTCTTTCTTATTATAAACTCTCATGATCGTTGCCAGATAACAGAAACACATGTTAAATATCTTCCATGTTTCAGGACTACACTACATCCTTGCCTGTACTTTGTCTTATTTAATTTAACCCTTACAACAGTTCTATGAATTGTGTAATGTATTATTATACTGAATTTTAGATGACAAAACTGAGCCCTAGCAGGATAAGTCATTTGACCAAGGTGTCCAAAGCACACACACACTCCCCAAAACTTTATTATACATTACAGAGAAGCATTGTGAATCTCCTAAGTCCAAGTTTCTAAATTGTAATACAAGAAGGAAAGGAGGCCATGGAAATTTAGTTCTACTCACATGGCTGTATGCCAATATATCTTGAAAGGTGCTTTTCTCTCTTTTTTGATATCTTACTTTCCCATTCCCTTTACTTGGCTTATAGTCAATCCCATATGTTAATTCACTCAATATCCACCTGAACCTTTTCTGGACTGCTTTTCTGTACAGACTTTTTGCATCTACAGTGCTTGTATGTGCCTTAGTTTCTGCTAGTCTGTTGCACTATTGCAAAACTTGGAGGCAAAAGTGAAGCAAATGAGGGATGTCAATGTGCAGAGAGATTAGACCAGAGGTGTCTAATCTTTTGGCTTCCTTGGGCCACACTGGGGAAGAAGAAGAATTTTCTTGGGCTGTATAAAAAATACACCAACAATAACTAATGAGCTAAAAAAAAAAAAAAAAAAAAAGTTAAAAAAAAATCTCATAATGTTCTAAGACAGTTTACAAATTTGTGTTGGGCTACATTCAAAGCTGTCCTGGACTGCATGTGGCCCACAGGCTGCAAGTTGGATAACCTTGGATTAGACCATTTGACAAGACAGTGGTAGATTTATCTGGTTTCTCTAGGACTGTAATAATAGAATCCTGGATTTCAAATACTAATATGATATATTACACATAATTTCAATCACATTTTACATTAAATATAAATAGATTAAACAGTCCAATTAAAAAATAAAGGTTGTTACACTGAATTAAAGAAACAGGATCCAGCTACATGGGTTTTAAGAAAGACATTATAAATACAGGAATTATAATAAAAGTGATATATTCATTATGAAATGTCCTCTTTGTTTCAAATAATGATTCTTCTTTGAGATCAACTTTTGACACACTCAAGCTTTTTTGTTTATTGTGTGTACTTTATATATTTTCCCTTTTTCTTGCGATCTTTATGATTACTACCTTTAAAATGTGTGTTTTGTAAATAGAAATTTTGACTCTTCCTTAAAATGTTATAAATTCAGAGCATTTTAATTCCATTTACACACTCCCTTCCTCTCTTATAGTTTTCATACTTTTTATTTCTATATATCTAATTAAACCCCACACAATATTATTGTATTGTATCATTAACATTCAATCCCTAGTCATTTATTTTTGTCCATTTAGTTTTCTTAACCATTGATTTTTATGTCTTCTTGAATTTCTGTGTTTCCATTGGATATAACTTTCCTTCTGCTGAAGAACTCCATTTTAAATTTCTTTCAGTACAGATTTCTTACGGATAAATTCTCTCAGCTTTTGTACGTGTGTGTCTGAAAATGTTTTCATTTCATCTTTATTTTTAGGATATATTTGCAAGCCATAAAAGCCAAGGTTGGCATTTCCTTTCAGTACTTTAAAGATGTTATTACATTGTCTCCTGCCTTTCATCATTGAGACTTCAGTTGTCAATATTGCCATTGCTTCTATTAAGGTTGCATGTCTTTTTCTTTCCTTCTTTCTTTTTAAGAAAGATATTTTTGCACTTTTGCCTGTGTTGGTTTTTTTTTTTTCTTCTTCTTTGTTTATACTGTTTGGGGTTCTTAAATTTATAGGTTAATGTCTTTGTCCCTTTTGGAAAATAATCAGTTTTACCCCTCCAAATATTACTTTGTCCCAATCTGTTATCTCCTCTTAAAGTTCAATTATAGTTATGTTAGACATTTTAACTGCTTCCTTTCTGTCTCTACTTTTTTTCTGAATTTTATATACATTTCATCCATCTCTTCTTCCCTTTCTCCATTTGGATATATCCTTTTTTTTTTTTTTTTTTTTAAAGAACCTTGCTCTGTCACCCAGGCTGGAGTGCAGTGGCACGATCTCGGCTCACTGCAATCTCTGCCTCCCAGGTTCAAGCAATTATCCTGTCTCAACCTCCTGAGTAACTGGGATTACAGGTCTCCATCACCATGCCCGGCTAATGTTTGTATTTTCAGTAGAGACAGTTTTCACCATGTTGGTCAGGCTGGTCTCGAACTTCTGACCTCAAGTGATCCACCCGCCTCAGCCTCCCAAAGTGCTGAGATTATAGGCATGAGCCATCATGCCCAGTCTGGATATATTCTTGTTCAGTGCTTTTACCTTTGGTTGTTTCTATTCTGCTGTTAAACCAACTATAGTTCTTCATATCAGATATGTAATACTTTCAGTTCTATGCTGTGTCAGTCTTACACATTCTACATTCTACTTTGTGAAATTTTCTCATCTATTTCATTTTCTTCACCTTTTCCTTTAATTTTAATTTTTTAAATACTTTAACCATAGTTATTTCAAAAGGCTCGTCAAGAACATTTGTAGATATATTTCTATTATCTCTTTTTTCCTCTTGGTTTTCCATTATGTAATCTTATCCTTTGATATGTCTAGTAATTTACTAATAAGTTCTGTATATTTTTCTTAAAAAAGGTAGTGGTTCCAAGTAATGTTCTTTTTCTTGAGAGGGGTCATCCTTTCCACCACTATACTAACATTATTTTCAGTCAAGCCTTGTTTGCAGTTCTAGTAAGGCTTAGTGTACTTCTGGGCCTCCTTAGCCCCTTTTGTAATTTCAGCTACAGTCAACAGTCTTATCTCTGACCTCTTTTTCTGATGACTCTGGCCTGACTTCAAATCCTGGTCTTACAAAACTGCTGACATTGTTGCTATATTTTTCAGATGTTTTAAGGCTTAGAATTTTAGTCTCCCATCTCCCCAAAGTCCCAGAATTCATCAAAATGTCTTCATGCATTGGTAAAGAATTTGAATTCTCAGCTCTGAAAAAGCTACTGTGGTGAACGAAGTTGCTTTGAGCTTTTTCTGTCCTTGGGAGTCACGACCTCTTCACTAATTACCTCAACTGTGCTCCACTGTCTTCAAGCAAATAACTTCAGTATTTTACTTTATTTGATTTCTTGGATTATTCCTGGCGGGAGCACTAACCAGTTGATCAACCTTCCATCCTATGAAGATGCAGAAGCGAATGCAATTTTTAATGTTTCAGTGGTGCAGTAAATTCTTATAGTCTTGAAATTAATGGAATTAACAAGAGAAAGGTAACTTCCTCCCCAACATATAAAGATTAGTTCCCTTTTATAAATTTATATTCTGATGTAAATATGTTATAGTACTGTTATTTGCACATTTTAAAGTGCATCATCTAATCCCTGCTTACAGCACCCACACTGCATAACACCTTACCTTCACTGAATGCCTCAAGCTCTTTCTTGCCTTAGCACCAACACTTCTACTCTCCCCTCCCCACCCATCTACTAATCCTTCAGGTCTTAACTCTATTATCAGTTCTTTAGGAAAGTTTTCTCTGACTCCCATACTAGAGAAGATCTACTTGGCCTTCTCTTTCAGAAGATAAGTCAGAGAACTCCTACACTACATGAGATCTACCTGACTTTCTCTTTTGTCCTCTTCTGAAAAGAATCACCTCTACAAGGGTGATTAAATAATCACTTGGGTAAATGGGTGCTGGTTGCTGGTATCTTCCCTCTTCCCCCCAGATTATAAGCTCCTAAGCTCCACAAGGACAAGGACTGTGCATGTTTTTATTATTTTCCACTCTTAGATCCATAGCAACAGCCAACACATAGAATATAGTATCTAAATATGAAGTAGAAGAATAATTAAATATTCATAACATGTAGCTAACAGAACAGTGCATTACTTCAATTCTTGCTTCTGCTACTGTTTGCAGTGTTACTGTGAACAAACTACTTAACCTCTCTGAGGCTTATTTCTCTCACCTAAAATGTGGATAAGCCCTACCTACCTCATATAGCCATTATGAGACAAACTAGATAATTTATGCCAAATTAAAACAATATACAGCATAATTAATATTGATTAATTGAGTAATTAATTAGTTGGGACAGTCTTGCTCTGTTGCCCAGGCTGGAGTGCAGTGGCATCATCATGGTTCACTGCAGCCTCGATCTCCTGTTCACAAGTGATCCTCCCACCTCAGCCTTCCCAGTAGCTAGGACTATAGATGTGGACCACCATGCCCGGTCTAATTTTTGTATTTTTTGTAGAGACAAGGTTTCACCATGTTGCCCAGGCTGGTCTCAAACTCGTAGGCTCAAGAAATCCACTTGCCTTGACCTCCCAAAATGTTGGGATTACAGGCATGAGCCACCATACTTGACCAATATTGATTAATGTATGAGATAAATATCCAACGTGTGAAGTGGAAAACATCTTCTAGGAATATTTTAAACATCATCTTGTGGCTGCAAAATTCCTGCAAACTTCTGTTTTTCTGAGGGGTCTATCAAGTTGGCAATAACTGGAATGGTAACTATCAGGGATGCTAATCCTAGCAATACTTTTCTTTTCTTTTCTTTTTTTTTTTTTTTTTTGAGACAGAGTCTCACTCTGTCACCAGACTGGAGTGCAGTGGTGGGATCTCGTCTCACTGCAACCTCCACCTCCCAGGTTCAAGTGATTCTCCTGCCTCATCCTCCCGAGTAGATGGGATTATAGGTGCCTGCCACCATGCCTGGCTAATTTTTTGTATTTTTAGTAGAGACAGAGTTTCACCATTTTGGCCAGGCTCGTCTTGA
Organism: Theropithecus gelada; assembly: GCF_003255815.1. Classification (NCBI taxonomy): domain Eukaryota; kingdom Metazoa; phylum Chordata; class Mammalia; order Primates; family Cercopithecidae; genus Theropithecus; species Theropithecus gelada. Next base: position 75,221,946 of record NC_037670.1, read on the forward strand.
ACTCCTGACAGGTCATCCACCCTCCTCGGCCTCCCAAAGTGCTGGGATTACAAGCGTGAGCCACCGCGCCTGGCCACAATACTTTTCTGTGGCTTTCCTCATCCATGTCCCTGCTCCATTTGCTGGGACAAGTCACCATGTGTTATGGTAACATCACAGTTATTCCCAGGAGCAGAGGCTTCTTCCCGTCCCAAAACCTAGGACCCAAGCTATTTATAATAAAATTCTTTGCCAGGTGCATGATAATAAAAGCACCTGTAGATATAGCTGCAAAACATTCAGCTAGCCAAGCACATAGAGCCAAGTGTATGTCTTCCCAGCCCTGCCCAGATCCATCCACGTACTCTACGTTACTTGTTCTTGACTTGCCACCTGATATCTGGTTTAGGTTCTCTGCCTTACCTGACACACTTTGGCTCACTCCCCACCAGCTCCCTGCCTCAGACTCAGCTCTCTTGATTGTTTCCCAGGCAAACTCATCTGCCTGACTTTAAAGCCTGCTTTTCCCTTCTAGGAAATGCCTCTTCATGTAGCAGCTCCCCCATATACTCTTGCTACTTTCCTGTGACTACATCTCTACCTCAAGTTTTGGATTAACCTTCTCCCAATCAGAAAAGGTTTATCTGCATCTCAGGAGATTCTGCATGAACCACTGCTGTGCCAACCCTCTCCTTATGACCATCTAGCTCTCATAAAGAGTTCTGCTCTGCTCCTTTGTTACAAATCTTTTACTGAGATTCCTTGGTGGTGCTGTTTACCTGCTCACTATCTTCATAATCTATTTATTTGTTCCTATATTGTAACCTTGAGGTCAAGTTCCATGATCCCACTTACCTATGATCACTTGTCCTGAAATTGAGTCCTGATAGGTTTTCCAGATGCTGCCTTTTATGTCTGCCTGAACCCAACATGTTTCCAACTTCCAAATTCCTTTTTTATTGTGCTCTGTCCACACTTAATCAGGATATTGCACAAGACTTTCAGATGATCTGCATCAGATTGCAACATCTCCATTCTGTCCCATGGACTATAGCTAAAATAATCATTCCGCTAAACCATGCGCTCTCTCAATCTGCCTGCTGGGGGCAGACTCTCGCAACTCATCACTCTCAAGGTGCGGGGCTCTGACTCTAGCCTAGGTAATAGGTTGTTGCAAAAGTAATTGCTGTTTTTGCCATTGCTTTGAATGCTTTTGCAACAACCTAATAACAAAAAGAGAAAGAAGTTGCAGTAAGCCGAGATCACGCCACTGCCCTCCGACCTGGGTGACAGAGTGAGACACCATCTTAAAAAAAAAAAAAAAAGAGAGAGAGAGACAGAGAGAGAGAAAGAAAAGAAGTTAGAAAGTTCTTCCTGCACGTTGTGCACGTGTACCCTAGAACTTAAAGTATAATAAAAATAAAAAATAAAAATAAATAAATAAATAAATAAATAATAAAAAGCAAACAAACAATAAACCTCTCTTCCTCTTTACTTTGCTTCTTTCTACAAGGCACTTACTCCCTTATTGTCCCCCCGAGGACCACTTCATCTCATGTAATGAGCACCCCACTCCCAAGATGGCTCCCCAGCATCTAAAAACCGAGCAAGAACTAGGATGGGGCCAAATGGAGGAAGACCATGAAGCAATAAACTCTTTCAAGATTCACAGATAGTAAGAAAGGCCAGAAAGGGATTGGGGCACAAGTTTTTCCTAGTGGGACAAAAAGATTATATATTTGTGTAAGAAGTATTCCTCTGCACCTGTAATCTCTGCACTTTGGGAGACCGAGGCGGGTGGATCCCGAGGTCAGGAGATCGAGACCATCCTGGCTAATTTGGTGAAACCCCGTCTCTACTAAAAATACAAAAAAAAAAAAAAAAAATTAGCCGGTGTGGTGGCGGGCGCCTGTAGTCCCAGTTACTCGGGAGGCTGAGGCATGAGAATGGCATGAACCCGGGAGGCAGAGCTTGCAGTGAGCCGAGATCTGGTCATTGCACTCCAGCCTGGGCAACAGAGTATTCCTTTGCATATGGGATACTATTCTAGGGATTGATGGGAATTTGTAATTAGTTGACCTAAAATTTTCTCTTTACATTTCTTTCAGAGAGACACCTTGTTCTCCATGTGCATAACTTGCTTGCAGCCATGACTATATCCAGTTCCCAACCAGCAGAGCTGGACAATCACCTCCCCACCTATGCAGGTGCATGGGGGATTGCTACATATTCATAACAGCCTGTTCTCTAATCCCTGAGACGAGATGGGTATGCAGGATCAATAACATGATTTTATCAGTATTACATTAAAGAACTGTATTCTCCAAATCGAATTTGAAACATTAAAATCTGCAGATTATTCTCATTTGAGTTTTAATTTTAGCAGTGTCACATTTATCCTCCAGGGCATATTTCTTTTTACAGTGGTTTCCTTCAATGGCAATTAATAGCAACATCAATTCAATCAAAGTAAATATATTTGTTTGAACTTAGACTGTTAAATATTCCCTAGTCTATTAATTTACGTGTCTGTTAGAGTTGGATGCCCACAAAGAATGAAGGCAATTTTGAGCCTTTTCACAAAATGGAAAGTTCAAAGCTTAATAACCTTGAAAGGAAATGTCTTCATTGCTAAAAAATTGAACGCATACAAAAAGAATAAATGCTGCTCAGAAATGCTTCCAATGCCTCACTTCAGAATATTAGCTTGTTATTTAGAACAGTCTCTGAGACTGTGGGAAAGCCAAGAGAAGGTCTGAGAGACACAGTGAGCTGTGAAGCAGTGAGCCTGCCAGGCATGAGACAGACAAGCCTGAGAGACAAACACCATGGCCATGGCCGGGCCCTGGGACCCTGGAACAAGCAAGCCAGCACCCACAGTCACAACAAGTGCAACTGATGGCTTTGATGTGTGTTATATACAGAACCTGCCAAGTGTGGTTAAAACAAACACTTGTAGGTAAGAAATATGCAGTCTCTGATCAAATGAAAAGCTCTGTTTTCCTGGGTGCCAGCTTTAGATGATACATATTTAGATTTCTTGATATTCAGGTTCAGGTTTTGAAATTTGTCCTGAGCTTTGGGACACAGGCACTTTGAAGAGAAAACAGTGGAAGCTTACAAAGTGTCCAGGATAGACTGTTTGAGACACACTTGTTGTTATTATTTAAAGATCCACCTCACACTTAATTTTGAAGAAAAATATAGCATGTACCCTAGCTCAGAATTTGGGACGTGGTATGTGTCAAGTACTTCTGTCATGATGCAATGAATTCATGAAAGAAAGAGGGTGAGAGATCAAGAAAGTGAGGGAGGAACAGAGAAAAGAGAAAGAAGTGGGGAAAACAAAGAAAAGGAATAAGAAAAATAAAGAAGAGAAGAAGATGAAGGGAAAATAGGAGAGTAGGCTCTGAGGGTCCCAGCCAGTGATGCTGGTGTTATACTTAAGGCATTGAACTGACCGTAATATTTTCCTGGGCTTCGGTCTTTCTTTTTACACCTAGAAATGATTCAAATGTCTCAGTTACTCTCAGTTGATTGTCCAATATAGTTTTGCTAAGGAGTGCAGCTGATCCAGGAAAACCTGAAAGAAGGTAAGAAAGAGGTAGTTTCTGCTTCCACGGAGACAATCCATTCCAAATACAAGAAACCAGGGAATTTTTTTTCAAATAACATTAACAACAGTTATTTGTTGATGCTACTTAGATATTTCACCTATATGTCTTCACTGTGCTTTCTCTTCCCAAAATATTACCCCCACTCACACAGTCTTGCACATCTTTGAGGTGTAAACACGGACTTTCAAGCTCTTCAGGCCCCCAGGACATTCTCAGCTGCTTTCTCAAAATGCTTTACAGGTGCCTCTCAGTCCTTCCTTTGTTGTCTTATTAATTTCTCTATTTTAATTATTTTATTCATTTGTGCACTTGCTTTTAACTTTGAATTTCTTTCAAAACTAGCATATAGTTTTTTAATAGCGGTCATGAGTTGTTAACTGAATGGGTGAAATAATGGTGAACAAGTGCCTTGACTGGATTAAATATTTTTTGGATATGGCCACATTTGGATCTAGACCAACAACTGACATCAGGATCCCAGAAATAAACTGCAAACCCAGAGCCAGCTCTCTCAGGGGGCAGGACTGCCTCTCTGGCTGACTGTGAACTTCCTTGTCCCACATGGGGATTCCCTCTTTACCTCTGCAATTGATCTTGGAAGGTCATCATGAAGTCTGGCCTCAAACTCTGATTTTCCCCTGCCCTCTATCATGTCTCTGCTTAAAATCCTCTTTGTTTCCTGTTAGAGAAAAGAATAAATTCTGAGTTCCTACGATGACATGTAAGCCCTTTGCAAACTGGCCTCAGCTTCTATTTCAAGGGACACCTCCTCTCTAACCCCCTTCCTTCAGCCTCGTCCTGTGACTCAGACTTACCTATCATTCTTGGAATGTTCTCTTTCATACCCCCAGCTTGTTTCTTTTTTCTCTATGCCCCAAATGTACAGCGAAACAACTAGACTGAAGTCCAAATTGCGTCATCAATGATTTCATTTCTCTTTTTGAAAACTTTCCCTGGCATCCCATTGTCTATGGGAGCTGTGGAAACTGACATATTAGCTGACCTGACATACCGGGCCAGGTCTTGCTGGTATTTGTAGCTCTAAACAAGCCTCTCCCCTATTCTGGTGCACCAGGATTCTCCCATCGTGCCTGCATGATTCTCTTATGATTCTGATCTGATCTCATCCCACACACAAGAGAGCTCCTCAGGTCTGCCTGAGGCCTGGCTGGTGGCTATTCCCTTGTATCTTACCAACCCCCTTCCCAAAGCCTTGCCCACAACCTTGTTTGGGTCTCAGCAGTCATTGTCCATGGCCTGAGGACTACGTCAATGTCAGAAGTGAGATACGGAAGTGGTTTTAGTGGCTGTTTCATAAGAAACCTATGGTAGAGCCAACATCAGAGACCAGCCTACAAAATGAGAGTCCTACACAATTTGTAGAACCCTGAAAAATGACATTAAATAATCCAAATGCTCATTAGTGTGTAGACCTTAGTCACCAGAACCCCTCCCTGTACCATTTTAAAACAGGCAAACAAGTATAACCTACTTTGGGATTTCTCACTTCATTTATTAAACAAATGATATCACTCTAAGTGTCTATTGTACAGTAGGTAGCAAATATTCTGAAATGAATAAAACACATCCCCGCATTTAAATCTCCTTCTGTTTGGTAGGAGAGAAAGAGACACATCAATTATTTACAGAAACACCTACAGATACATGAAAAATGCTGCAAGAATTCAGAAAGAGCACTAGTTATTTAAGAGGTACTGGAGGATGAAGGCATCAAAATAAAGTAAAAGATGCTTGGGTACAGATATGTAGCAGTTACTGGATCTTAAAGGATGCATTGAAGTTCTAGATGTAGACAGGAGGAAATAAAGCACTCCAGGGAAAGAGAAGATTCTGGGCAAAGGCTTGGATGCACATTCTGGGAATTACCAATAGTTTGATGTGCCTGGAACATCTGACACATGAGGAGAACATGAGTGAGAATCTGTAGATGAGGGTTTCCATATATACAGCATGTTGCCACTCTAAGGATTTTCCATTTTATTCTGAAAATTATGAGGGATGCAGGGAATTGTAGAATACTGAATGACATCTTAATATTTCAGTTTTGAAAGTTTGTTTTGGCAACAGAACGGAGGGTTGGAGAAGGGTTATTCAAGGTAAAATATTATAAGGATTGGAGCAAGATGACACCCACCTAGGAGAGCTTGCCCCCAAATTAAACAAAAATTGAAGAGTCTGGGCTTGGAAGAGAAAAGTACATGCTTCAGGTACCTTCATCCACATTCAACAATAAGAAAGCAAGGATGAGTCACTGGACATTTTAGGAGAGCTAATGCCACATTAGATGGATACCAAATTTCCCAGACAAAAGAACTAACAGATGGGTTGGTTTGCTAAGAAGGCAAAGTGGAAAAAAGTAACTTTAAATGTGCTCAGAGAGGAGAGAATGGTGTGAAGTAAGACTCAGAGTTGTTATTTTAATTAAAATGCACCAAACCACACAATCAATGAGATTGTAAGAAGGTTGAGAAGACTCCCACAGATAGAACCAAAAAAGGTCAAGAGATGGAAGATTTAAAAGAAAAGCTAAAAAACACCTAGAATGAAACTATTATTAATATTAATAGAAGTTCCAACATCATCTGTTATTTTCCTGATCTTGACCATTGTATGTGGTTGTATAAGAGAATATCCTGTTCTTATACAATATCACTGCATACCATATGGATAAACGCAGCATGCTTTCAATTTATTCTCAAATACATTGAAAAAAATTACAACATGTATATACAAAAAGGGAAAAGCCAATGTGGAAAAGATTACAATTGGGGAATCTGGGTGAAGGTTATATTGGAGCTCTTTATATCATTCTTACAACACTGTAAATGTTGTGTGTAAAATTATTTCTAAATTTAAAAATTATGAAAAATTACATAAAATAAACATACAGTTGGTCACCTCTTCATTGCCTACATTGCAACAACTGGGATTCAGCCACATTAACTCTTAAAGGGATTATTACAGCAAATCATTTTTTACTCCTATCTCCCCTATTCCCAACTCAGCAACCTAAGTAATCTTTCAGAGTGTAAGTTAGAAGATGTCATTCTTCTTATCTCAATCCTCCAATGGCTTCTCACCTTTCTCAGAGTCAAATCAAGATTTGGAAATGGTGTGGAAGACTTTATAGAATGCGATCCCTCCTCCCCGTTCTCTGTCTTTGGTCTCACTTCCTACAGCCAAAATGCAGTGAAATACATTTTAAACCTACAATGCTCATGATCATACCAAATTAAAACACCCATTGGTTTCCACAAGGTGGAAGTGAGGGAAATAAAAGAGAGAAATTGTATGTGAATATCTTAATATTTTTTGGTGGGGAAGAGGTTAAAGGTACTGTTTAAGTGTAGAGAAACAAACAAACAAAAAAAATGAATGTAACTTCTTCTTTTTTTTTTTGAGACGGAGTCTCACTCTGTTGCCCAGGCTGGAGTGCAGTGGCCGGATCTCAGCTCACTGCAAGCTCCGCCTCCCGGGTTTACGCCATTCTCCTGCCTCAGTCTCCCGAGTAGCTGGGACTACAGGCGCCCGCCGCCTCGCCCGGCTAGTTTTTTGTATTTTTTTTTTTTAGTAGAGACGGGGTTTCACCGTATTAGCCAGGATGGTCTCGATATCCTGACCTCGTGATCTGCCCGCCTCGGCCTCCCAAAGTGCTGGGATTACAGGCTTGAGCCACCGCACCCGGCCGAATGTAACTTCTTGACGAAAACTTAAGAGCAATCAATTAGTGAACCAAAGTTACATGTATGGCTTGCAAATTATGAGAAGGAAAAACAGAGCACAGCAATAGCAGTAACAGAGGCAGGAAGGAAAAAAAAAAAGCAAACATGGTAAATAAACGTATTTTAAGATAAAAGAATGAAAAGTCCAGACATCCGAATTCACACAATTTATAATTTGTTCCTTCTTCCACCTACAAAAACGAGAAATTTTGTCTATCACTCTGTGACTGTACTAAAAACCACTGAATTGTGGTTCACCAGCCATAAAGTTGTCCTTTGAAAAAAATGACTTTTATAGTTGGTGAATTATATTTCAGTAAAGCCATTGTGCAAAAAAAGAGAGAAAGAAATTGCATCTGAGCTGAGCCTTGGTGATGAGGGAGGAGCGGGAGAAATATTGACAGAGAATCAATGCTGCCGGTGACTTCCTTCATTTATTCATATCGAGGGCAGAGTAGGAAGCTCCCCTGGTTAGAGGGCTAGGTGGATGCCGTGCCAGGAACCAGGAGCTCTGGGTGCCTCACCCTGCTCAAGATCGCAGGCCTAGTCCCTCTGATGTGGCTGCTCATTCCTCCTGGCTCTCCACTCCATCCCTGGCTTCACTTCTTTCTGCTGCACATTGGACAGATGGGACTGCAGATTCAGCTTCTTGATTCTTGACCACTCATTACAAGGAACCAGCCCTACCCAAGCCATGTGCTTCATATGTCATCTCTTTTGATGACATATGAATCACTGTCATCTCACTTTTTCTTTGTTATTCTCTATATTCATCCCTGCTTCCAAGAAGAAAAGATCCATGAGAGTGGCCATGATGTCTCCATCTCCAGGACAGAAGGAACCCTTGGACCAGGAATCAGAAGACAAAATCACGAATTCTTAGTGTCAGAGTGAAACCTAGAGATTATAGCATCCAGTGCACTCATTAAACTGAGGAAGACATCGAGGCCCACACAGGGACCTTCAAAAGCTAGCAAGGTTTGTCACTGGCTAAATTCCAGGTTCTGTGTCTCAGTCTGGGACTATTCCCATGACACAGCACTACTACAGGCAGACTCCAGAGGCCCAGTGAGACAGATGGCAGCTTCTAATCAACAGAACTATGCTTTAAGTCCAGCCCCATAGGCCCCACCTCAAGGACACCAGTTGGGAGCCAGGATGGATGTCCGGCCCCAGCTAGAAGAGGCATCACAGGTTGTTCTGAGAAAAAGTTGTCAGCAGACAAATGGCTTCCCTGCCTTTGAGCTCTCCTTAGAACGAATTATAGTTTGTTGTGTTTGCAGAAAACAAATGGGAGCAGTCACTTTAATCACTCACTCAGGGAAACTCAAGCAGCAGTTCATCCAAAATATATTGAAAAAAGATTCTGGGATGGCAGCTCCCACATTAAGGACCAGCTCAGTATAGCTAAAAAACCAAAACCAAAAAATCTGTCTGAAAATATCTGAAGCAGTGTGGGAAACAACAAAAGAGAAATATCCACTCTAAAGAAATACACTGGAGAAGATTATAGGCCTAAGTAAAATATGAAAATTGCCCCCTGCTTTGTCCATATTCAAACTCTTCTCACAGTCCTCCTCCTCTTTACGTCCTATTTCTGAAGTTTTAAAGGACTCTCTCGGGTTTTCTATGGTTTGTTTAATAGCAAAAAAAAAAAAATACATTTTTTAGGCAGTTTCAAGTAAAATTAGATGTGCAGCCTCACTCATCAAAGACATCATTTTCCACCAAAGAACAGGCTTCTGGATTTGAGCTATCCATTCTCTCCTCACTTGAGGAGTTCACCATTGCTGCTGACTCTCTAACAGGTGAGGATGCAAGTTCTGGTTACCTACAAGGGAAGTGGGAACTGAAACTCATAGGCTTTGTGTCTGTGTAGAGTGAACCACACTGCTCCGCAAGGCACTCAGGCTGCCCCAGCTGTCACCCGTGTTCTCCAAAATAAGGAACTGTCAGCGAGTTCTTTCCATTCCCAGTGAGAGCCTTGCATAGATCCGTAGGTCTGCAGATATTAAAATGAGCTATGAATTCTGATCTTCTTGAATGTCCATCTCCTTACCAGAAATTTTGCATCAAAGTAATCTTTCATTGTCCAGGGACTGTGCTTTATTCTCTGAAATTGTTAAATCTGGGAGACTGTGTTCCTGGAATTCCTGAGTGTCCAGTGCTACCACGGCCTTCTTGTCACCTTCGACACACCATCTGGCCTACTTAATCCACCCAGCCTCAAAAGACAGAGAAACATGTCTATACGGACATGTAAGGGACGAGGCCTTCAGATAGGCAAAACGTGGTATTCAACAATGCTGGTAACTTCCTTGCCTCCAAGCCTCCTTATGGCCCATGAAGCACTAAAACGTGATAGAGCAAGAACAGGACATCACTAAAGGAGGCTGCTTTTCACATCATCATTTCACAGGATTCACTCTGTGCTTCACCCAGTATCATAGTTTCTTCCCTCCCTCACCATGTTCACTTCAGGCATTTCACTATCTGACTTGCTTATCTTCCATGCCATTCACTTTTTTTTTCCTTCCTAGTAACTTCTAGGGTTTTATTTCTTTTTATTTTCTCAGTGTTTCTGGGATTGTTTTATATCAATAAAAAAAGAGGCAACTAAATGTCACTAAAGAAAAATTAGGCATTTCTGGACTCTTAGGCTGGGCACAGTGGCTCACGCCTCTAATCCAGGCACTTTGGGAGGCCGAGGTGGGTGGATCTGCCACCACGCCCGGCTAATTTTTGGATTTTTAGTAGAGACAGGGTTTCACCATGTTGGCCAGGCTAGTCTTGAACTCCTGACCTCAAGTGATCTGCCCGCCTTGGCCTCCCAGAGTGCTGGGATTACAGGCGTGAGCCACTGCACCTGGCTTTTTTTTTTTTTTTTTTTTTTTAGAGAGGGAACCTCACTATAGTGCTTAGGCTGGTCTCAAGCTCCTGGCCTCAAGTCATCTTCCTGCCTCAACCTCCCAAGTAGCTGGAACTGCATATACAAGCCACCATGCCTGACCTGTTTCTGTGCACTTTTATATGACAGCATAACATCTCATCAAGTGGATGTCTCCAAAGTGATTTAACCAAATTTTCAATGATGTTATGTTTCTAACTTATTAATGTTATAAATAACTCTGGGATAATCATTTTTGTGAATTTAGTGTTTTACATATTTTAGATTTTTCCAAAAGGTGGTGTCCAGTAAAAAAGTGGTCATAGGACATGAAAGTATTTGTGGATACAGATTGATACTGCCAAGTTGCTTTATGTTGACAGACATGAAATATTTCCTTAAAGTCAAAAGTTTATTTCTGTTTTCTAACTTAAACTATTCCTGTCAAGAAGTTTTCCAATATGTTATCCAGATGACTTCAATCAACCATCAATCTTTATTCACTGTAGGTGAAGTACACTTGTAGGCAAAATTCTGAAATGAACAAGACAAAAAAGGCTGTGGAAAAAATACATCCTTCAAGCAATGCATTGGCCCCTGAGACAGACACCATACCTTCAGGCCTCAACAGTCCAGGCCGACAGTGAGAGAAGACTCTCCCAGAAGTTCTAAAAATTGTGTCTCCACTTCACACCCAGAGACATGGAGATATTGTCGACCTTTGTCTTGGAGCCCAATATAATCTGCCAACAAGTTCAGCTGCCATGCCAACAGAAAATCTAGGGAGAACCAGGAATGGAAAATAGTTTTAGGACATGTTGGGCATGTTTATAAAGGGGATTTCATCTATAGAAGTAATCAACATCTATGGATGGAAAACACCACACCACCAAAGTGAAATCCATTCAAAGAAGATCTTTCTTAAATCAAAGCTACTGAGACATTAACCAGGCCAATCTGTCCAAGTTCACCCTTATTCTGTCTTTAGTCCCAGGTACCTCTAGGTTTATGCCTTTTCACCAATAATGGGCACATCTATTATAGTATAATGTATTGATAACTTTTGCCACCAGGTCCTGAGTGCCTCCTCAGTTCCTGGCACTAAGATGCAAATTTCTTATATGCTACTTATAATCCTCCCAAGAAATCTAGGACATGGGTACTTTTATTCCAAATATTAGTTGAAGAAATGAAACTCAGAAAAATTAAGCAGCTTTCTGGGTTCACTCAACTAACAAATGATAGCCCTGAAATTGGAGCCCCAGGCTGTTTGACTCTGAAGCCCAAAAGTTCTGCAGCACATCACAGGGTCACAGCAACATAGAAGTCCCTTTCCTATGAAAAAAGAGAAAAAGTGACATTTCTTCGCTGCTCCATCCCTGCTCTCCTTTGGAGCTGTGGATTCCCCTAGACAATCGGTCCTTGTTTTTCAAATGTATTGTTTGTATCTCTATGACCAATTATCAGGGTATTGAAAAGTAATTAATTAGAATACTGGAAGAGGACTTGGAGAAGTAATTAAAACAGGCCTACTTGAGTTCTCTAAAGCCAATAAATGTTTGAAAAGCAGTTCATCAGATTGCAGTGTAAGAGCAAAACAAAATTGCACTAAAATTTAATTCCCCAAATTTAATTTATCCCAGAGAGGGTTCTGAACCCTTTTCTTAATTTCTTTTCCTTTTTGAACTCTAAGTCCTTAACTCTCTGCTTTTGTTGAGATTGGAAACTACACTCAGAGACTGTTATGGTGCACTCAACTCACATGCTCAGCTCCAAGAAGGCCTAGCCCAAGGTGGGCCAGGTAAAGCCATCAGTGGGCATCAGGGTCTGGTATCTCTAAGTGTCTGCTGCCCTGTGCCCTGTGAACATGGGATGAGTGCCGGGGACAGTCCCTCTTTTGGAAGTGCCAGGCTTGAGTCACGGCACACCTTTTCTCTGCCTGCCTTCTGCCCAACTCCTGATTCACCTCCCAGGCCCTGTTCAGTCCCAAGCCTTCCTGAACCCCAACAATCTCCCCACACTCTAGAACCTTTTCCGTTCATGTTGCGGCCCTGGCAATAGTTTAGATGTTCCTCTTTGACCAGTGACCCTCCAAGACTAGTCACCCCTTCAGAGGCTGGTTCCAGCCTGACTCTGACACTCTCTGGGGGCTGCGCTCCCCATTATTCCTGCTGTTCCCTGTTTCCAAGGGCTGCCCTAGCTCCCCAATCCTTGCCTTATTTCCAATGGGATCTCTGAAAGGATTCAAGCTCCACCTCACACTCTCATTCCCTAATCTCTTCCAATAAGCTCATTCCCTGCTGTATGTCATAGGAGTTGAAGGAATGTTTTTCCAAAAAAAATTCCTGACCAGGTGGAGAATCACTAATTTCACTCATTTCCTCAGTTTCTCGTCTAATTCTCAGCCCCCTTTTTCCGGTTTTCTACTCAGCTGCCTATGAACTGTACATTCTAAATATGGCCAAGGTGAACTCTAAGGTTAGACAGTTTAGTCCCTTATGACAATGACTCATAATTCACAGACATGTGTGGCAAAGGTGAGTGTCAATATTTTTGAGGAAAGCAACTAAGTTGCTAGAATCATTTTGATCCTCCATATAAGATGGGAGAGGACCCATCTGTTAATTAGAAGAAGTTAAAAAGTTTATAACTAGTAAGAGTGATTAGAAGCCCTAAATTCAGCAAACGTTCAGCAAAGTATTTAGTGTTTACTAGGTATCTAGTATCATGCTAGTGATGAACTAAATAATCACTCTCACCACCCTCATGGAGACTATAGTCTAGTGAGGAAAATGGTCAATTCATATGCAAATTAACAAATAGATTTACAGTTAGACATTGTATAAGTGCTATAAAGAAGTTACTAACCATCAATGCTGGATGAAGGAAGAAGAGATGCAGATATCCAAGCATTATCAGGAAACTTCTTGCCGAACTGAAAACTTGCAAGATACAAAAACTCATCACTGAATCTGATGGTCAGACAAGATGACTTATCTCAAGAGTGTATGATTTGGCAAAGTCCTGGCTTTTGCAGTCATATCTTTTTTTTTTTTTTTTTTTTTTTTTTTTTTAGACGGAGTCTCGCTTTGTTGCCCAGGCTGGCGCGATCTCGGCTCACTGCAAGCTCTACCTCCCGGATTCATGCCATTCTCCTTGCAGTCATATCTTACCACCTCTCATATCTCACACAAACTTCTACCTTAGACTCAATCAACACAACTGTCTTGTGATAGTGCCGGTTACCAAGCAGCCAAAGGCATTTCTTTCTTGGCCCAACCTTTGATTCTGGCATGGCAGAACCAACCAGAACTGTGTGGACATTTTGAAGTATAGATTGGCCATCCTCCACATCACAGCTTTCCCAGGTCACATGAGAAAGTTGAAATCGTCTGGTGAAACTCTTCACACACAGGCAAGACAGCTTGTTCTTCTTGCCTCCATAATGCCCTCCAACCCTATCCCCCACCCTGCAACACACACACACACACACACACACACAAAACTTATCAGGGAAGCCTAAAATACAAATGTATTACAAATGTGAGCCCTGCTTAAGATACTGCATCTTCAGTTCTATGTCACTGGTGTGCACTCAAAGCTTAACAGAAGCCCATGGTTAAGGTTCAGTGAGCCAGGGAGATCTACACAGGCACTATCACCCTTGTGATCTCAGAAGAGCAATTGTTAAGTGGATGTAGACAGGGTTCTAGTACCAATTTATCTCTCATTTATGCTCAGGGCAAATGTTGTTTCCTTTGCCAACCAGTGGCTTTTTCATACATCTCCATGAATGAGGATAGCTCAATTTATCTTAAATCAAGCTCATCAGCAGAAATCACTTTCTAACCCACATTTTCTCTAAACCTTTTTTTCTTGAATCAATCCTTCCTTCCTTCCTTCCTTTTTTAGAGACAGAGTCTCACTTTGTTTCCCAGACTGGAGTGCAGTGGTTTAATCATAGCTCACTGTAGCCTCGAACTCCTAGGATCAAGCAATCTTCCTGTCACAGCCTCTCAAGTAGCTTGAGTAGCTAGGACTACAGGCACACGCCACCATGCCTGCTAATTTTTGTAGTTTTTGTACACATAGAGTCCTGCTATGTTGCCCAGGTGGCCTTGAATGCCTGGCCTCAAGTGATCCTCTCACATCAGCCTCCTAAAGCACTGGAACTGCTTAATTTCTTTATAGCACTTATACGATGTCTAACTGTAAATCTATGTGGTAATTTGCATATGAATTGACCATTTTCCTCACTATAGTCTCCATGAGGGTGGTAAGAGTGACTATTTAGTTCATCACTAGCATGATATTAGATACCTAGTAAACACTAAATACTTTGCTGAACATTTGCTGAATTTAGGGCTTCTAATCACCCTTACTAGTTATAAACTTTTTAACAATTCTAACTTTCAATATAATTGACTTATTTCAGCCCAGAGAGAAGGAATACTTTGCAAAGCTATTAGACCAGGGGATCCACTTCCTGGTACATTTATCACACAATTATATTTAACAATTATATTTATGAGCAATGTAAACAATCATATTTAAGATATATGTGTTTGCCCAAGAGATGTATAAGGATTGCTCAGTAATGAAGGAGGGACACAAAGTAAAAGAAGAGCAGTCCTGCCCTCAAGGAGCTTATAATTTAGTGAAGGAGACAGATGCATGTTGTAGAAATTCATGAAGGTAAAATAAGATAGTGCATCAGGGCATTGTTGTGGGAGAACAAGCCAATCTTGGAGAAGGGGGAATCTGTGAAGGCTTCATTCAGGAAGCTGGTTTTGGAGTGACACTTGAAGATAGAAAGGATTCAGCACACAACAAGGAGGTGAGGGAAAGAAAGAGGGGGCAGAAAATATCAGGGATGGATAGCATAAGCCAAAAAGGCAGGCACTGATGTTGAAACATTTGTTAATGAACAAAGTGGTCTTCTCCATTATGGTCTGAAATGTATCAATCAGCAAATACACAACCTCCACCTAGACGTTGACTATCTACTCCTCCTTTTTCAGAGATGTCCTCAATCCTCTTAACCTTTGAGGGGAAGGGAGATTTCAGTAAGAAATATACTTGCAATTCTCTTTTATTGGTTCAGTTTTAGGTCACAGGCCACCTACTTTAAATGTAGAAGCTTAGCTTTCCCTTTTGTAGATTTGAAAACAGCTTTTCATTGTTCTTCTCGCAAGCCTTCATGCATATTTTCTGAACCACATTCCCTCCTAGTGTCTATTATGTATTTACAAAATGAAGCAAATTTTCACCTTAGTAAAAGACACACATAATTAGCAAGGCCTATCTGTCCTCAGAGGCACCCGTGATTTGGACATGGCTTGATTCTCTTTTGATCCTCTCCATCATCAAAATTTGAGGCTCTTAGATGGAGGACCTCTCACCTATCTTCCTGAGAACCTTACATGGAGCTGAGCCCTTTTAAATGCTCACAATACCCTCAGCCCTTGGCAGGCACTTTATCCATCTCCAGTGTGTAAAGGAAAACCTTCCCTTTAATATTTAGAAACAGAATTTGAGTTGAAAACTTAGCTGAAAGCTCAGGTACTTTGAGTCTTCTTTTAGAGCAAAAGAGATATAAGTAAACAAATATAGTTGAAACTTTATTCAGAAATAGAAATTCTTAAGAAGGAATCATATAAGCTGACAGAAAATATACTTTGCAATACTCTGGTTTCCTGAGCAAAGAGCTAACTCACCAAAGAATATAGAACTTACCATTTTTCAGCCAACAAGAAATTATACTTTTGTCCACACACTTCTGATATTTTGACCACACTTATTGGAAAAATTGATCCGAAGTAAAACAGCAAAATTGAGTAATTTTTGTTCTTTGGAGCCTTATATTTTCTACTAAAGCCCTGGGCATTACCTCTCCTCATCTTTCTGTCTATCCTGTTCCCTAACAAGTCTTACTCTCCCTATGTCCCAGTTTCTCTCAGCATCATATCACGTGCAGCTAAAATAATTTCTATTCCTAAGTACCCCTTCGAGCTCTAAGAAATCTCTCACCCGCCTTGAAAATTTTCCATTATTTGTGCCAAAAAGTAATTCTCCTTCTCACTCTAATAGGTAGTTGCCACTTTTATGTCACAGCATTTCAGGTTTTGATTATAGTTATTAATTTAGCTCCTCCCTCTTCATAACAAATTATAGGCAGCCTGGACAGGAACTATGTCTAATTCATGTCAGTTTCTCCCACTGTTCTTAGCCAGATTGCTCTCTAGATGCAGCTTTGAAAGAATAAATGATGTTGTGGACAGCTGGGTTTGCCTGGCTCCCAGACTTCCATGTCTGTCTGCCTTCCTCAAAGCCTACCACTTCCATTTCAAGATCCAAGTCGTTCTGAAAAGTTGACTCTGTCTTAGCTCCAAGGATGGGATTCTTGACTTGGGCTGTGTTAAATGGAGCAGTGCATTTCACCCCCGCCTCACCCCTAATCACAATTACTAGTTCGGGCTGCACATAAGACTTATGGTGGTTTAATCAGAATGAATTTCAGGACTCGTTTCAGGAAGCGTGGACAAAGGCAAATTCTCTTGTTTTAGGTAGTGGAATGTGTGCATCGGCGACCTACAAATGCTGCCACCATTTTGTTAACATAACAGAGGTCAATATTTCAACTAATACTCACCTCCTGATGCTAATACCTGCTGGCCACAGACTTTTAGGGATCTGGTAGAAGAACTATGTTTTCATATGCAAGGAAACAAACAAAATTTCCTATCAAATTTTGAACCCATCAAAGCCTGATAACCAAAAAAGCTAAATTAGAGATCTATGCAGTTTGCATTATCAAATGCCATTGTTTCTTCAGCTGTAATATGGAACTAACATTGCAATAAACTATGTAAAGCACCCAGCATAAGATTGGATGCTGAACAACCACTCCATAAATATCATTTGTTTCCTTTTATTTTCCTCCTCATCTAACGGGGTTTTCTTTTTAAGGAGGAAAAAAACCCCAGTATTTAAAGGAGAAAATAGACTAGGCACAGTGGTTCACATCTGTAATCCCTGCACTTTGGGAGACCAAGGTGGGAGGACTGCCTAAGGCCAGGAGTTCCAGACTGGCCTGGGCAACATAGTGAGATCCTGTCTCTACAGATATAAATTTTAAACAAGAATTAGACACATGTGGTGGCTCACATCTATAGTCCCAGATACTCAGGAGGCTGAGGCAGGAGAAGTGCTTGAGCCTAAGGAGTTCAAGGCTGCAGTGCGCTATGATCATGCCACTGCACTCCAGCCTGGGCAAGAGAGTGAGACTTTGTCTCTAAAAAACAATAAAATAAGATAAATAATAAATAAAAACTTTAAAACCACTAACATATATCAATAGCCAACAATTCTTGTTAATAATAAATAAAACACTTTAAAACCACTAACATATATTAATAGCCAACAATTCTTGCTATAACATGTTTTGCAGAATTCAAGATAAAGACAAATAATACCCAGAAAAGAAATGCCATTTTCTAACTTTCATGAAGATAAAACTAACCCAAATCAGAACTCATAGAGTTTTTTGAAATTCCTAATGCTTGAGACACAGATGAATGGGAAGCCATTGCAAAGAACATAACAGCTTGCATCCTGTTTCCACACATCAAAGTAACCGCCATGGCGTAACAGTGCTTGCTACACAAATGGCATATGAAGACAACATGAAGAAAAATAAACATGATTTTTTTTGGACCATATCTTTACAGTAAAACATGTTCATTGGAAAGTGAGGACAATGGAAGGGAAGAAATTTCAAGTTGCTTTCTTCAAGGTTATTTAGATAAATTGAAATTAGTTTGACTTCTTTTTGGGTTATCCTTTAACTTAAATTGTCCAAGAAGTTAAGTAAACAACCAATAGTAACAAGAGTCCCAAGTTATTCAAAAATCCTTTTATAAACCCAACACTCTAGAACTTAGTGGGCTGTATGGCTGAATAGTAACTATCCTCTGCCATCTTATTTCTATGTTATTGCAATGTGAAGAACACCCATGCTATTTTTATTCCCAACCTCTTCCAGAACTAT
Source organism: Theropithecus gelada (assembly GCF_003255815.1). Lineage (NCBI taxonomy): Eukaryota > Metazoa > Chordata > Mammalia > Primates > Cercopithecidae > Theropithecus > Theropithecus gelada. The sequence continues at coordinate 75,240,222 of NC_037670.1, forward strand.
ATAAATAGTTCCTTAGTTCCTTTAGGTCCTTTAGGTCCAAGTTCACTGGTTAGTTCCAGCAGCAAAATTGTAGACTCTCACACCTTCGATTACCATGATTAAACATAGTAATTTAAATAAGAGAGGAGGAAAATATACTGAGTCTGCATCCCAGTCCCTGTAAATCTCTTCACTTCAAAGTACTAGTCCCTGCAGCTTTATAGAAGATAATAGTAACACGTGCCTTGCCACACTCACAGGCTCTCAAGAGAATAAAAAGAGATGGCACTAACACTTGCTAGCCAAACATTCTTTACTACATCTCAGAGAAAAATTTAAAAACTCAAGTATATGGGTAAGAGGAGGGGAGATGATAAAAAAAAAAAAAAAGATACATGGAAAATAGTAGAAAAACCATTGGCTTCGTAGCCAAACCAAACTGTATGAATTCTGATCTTATTACCATTTCGTCCTTAAGCAATGTATTCAATCTTCCTGAGTTCAGTTTTGTTTACATAATGGGGATTACTCAATGAATACTGCAGTGTTGTTGTAAGGTTTAAAGGAGATGACAAAGAGATACATAGGAGTTAGTGTAGATTCTTCCATTAGAAGGTTCTCAATATGTGGCAACTAAAATTACACAGAATATTCGAGGAGAGAAATAACATCTCGGTCACGTAAATATATAACTGATGCGTATTCTGCAGAATGAACTGGAGGCACTTTCACAGCAACTTTAAAGACAGGGTATCTTTAAAGTGGCAGAAAAATTGCAGTTATAGAGTCTGAGAATTTTAATTGAGTAACAACATTCAAGGCAGACAAGTATAGCTTTGGAAGCATGAGGAACACAGGAAAGAATTAGAAGAATCTATACAGCAGAGGAGCAAAAGAATTCTGAACAACACCAGTCAGATTTGGATACATTGACTAAAGTGTTTTAACAGTTTATTCACAGGAAAGCATTATAAATTAACATCAGGCCAGGCACAGTGGCTCACATCTGTAATTGCAGGACTTTGAGAGGCCAAGGTAGAAGGATTGCTTGAGCCCAGGAGTTTGAGACCAGCCTGGGTAACATAATGAGATCTCTAAGAAAATAAAAAATAGCAATAAAAAAATTAGCATCAGAACCTAATGGTATTTTATCTAAATTATCTTACATGTATTTAACTTAATTGATAACACATGGTGTATATTTGTGTTAGGGACACTATTTGCCCAATTCTTCATGCACTGCCTAAGCCTATATGCACATTTCCTGACTTATAACTTTGCAGTTTCTCAAAGTTATGCTGTAGGAGCATAATGTATTTCTGGCCCTCTTGACCCTGTGTTTGGCCAGGTGACTTGCTTTAGCCCATAGACCAAAGTGGAAGTCACAATGTGCTAGTTTCCGGCTCTGGCATTAAGAGACGGTTTTTCTGTACATTCCCCTGTGCCTCTATCACTACCATGAGAAAAACATGCTTGGCTAGCCCCTGGTTTTAAGAGGAAGATGAAGACACATGGAGCAGAGTGAAATCATCCAGGACAGCCCAGCTAGAGTCAGCAGACACCAGACATAGAAGCAGGACCAACCGAGCTCTGCAGAGCCACCGAACTCAGCCTTGACCATCTGGCTGACCCTTGGCCAATACACAGGTCCATAAGGATAAATGATTGCTCTTTTGTGCTATTGAGTCTTGGGATAAACTTATTGGGTGGCATTTTGTTGGCAGTAGCTAACTAAACACAATGTTCTTCAGAGGCATCTTATTTATCTTGTTTTAAAAATTACTGTCCCCATTTGCTCATGCATTGCCACCAGAAGGGCAGCCACTGTTTTCCATCTTTCAGGTATCAGGTGTGCTTAAAAACAAAAGGCCTTTGATTCATGACCTGGTGTTCTTGACCTGAGGTATTACCTGGAGAAACAGAGGGGCAGGTGGTGTGAGGAGTAAATGGCAGTCTAGCATCAATGGCCCAAACAAAAGCAGTATTAAGTAGACAACATTGATCACTTTATTAACCTCCTTGTCTTTGTTTCTTTTATACTCTTTATTACTTGACCCGCCCCGCCCTCAGACATACACACCCTGAGTCCCTTAATGCTTGAGTCCTCCTCCCTACACCATATACCACCAATTCAGGCGAGCCCAGGAGATATGGAGGTGAAAACATAACTGTTATCAAGGCGATCACAGGTGGGAATTTGATTGCTGCTCTCTTGCTGTGTACCAAAGGTCAGCCAGCTTCTCAGTATCCCAGGGATGCCCCCACCCACTCTCTCCACTTAGAACTTCTCTGTAGGGCAGATTCTGTCTCCCTGGGATCTGCCTTTGAGATTTTCATATTTTTGGTTAATCAAGTAACAGGAGATGAGAAACTCAAATACCCAGGGAGAGTTACAAAGCTTCTAGCAACTTTAAAATCCTAAAGGTGCTTCTTGGACTTAGATTCCTGAATTGTTATGAAATGAAGTTATCTCCCCCGACTTTGAGGGCATGTGTCATCTATTTTTACCATACAGACAGGACTGAGTTTTCTAAACCTCCGGCACTCTGGCTACGACAAATTGAACTTGGAAGCCGTTATTTGAGCGAATCAGTGTACTCTTTTGACTGGAGTTTAAAATTTGCATCTCTGGCATAACCCAGGTATCCAGATCACTGCCTGTTCAAGAATGTCTAAACAGATCCAGTAAGGAAGTAATCACAGACAAGAGATGCATACAGGCAGAGGCTGTGGGATTTCAGAGAAAGGTTGCCTCCAGTTAGGAGACTCACATAAAGATATCTGGCAGTGTTTGCAACAGGCTTACATTGCAATCAGTGGTTTAAATTTGTCTGGAGAGGGAGAATCTTTCTTAAGGACTTGATTTTTAAAAGGAGGAGTTATCTCAAAGGAATGAACCTATGATGAAAAATTGACAACCCCTAGTAGATTCAGTGAGGCAGCCGAGCCTTCTCTATCTGTCACATCAGGTAGGAAACAACCTGGTCAACCCACAATTCACCTGCTCCTGCCCCATGACTTGATTTTTCCAGCACTTACTCCCATGTAGTGCAAAGTGAGTTCCTCTGTACTTTAGCAGGGCTGTAGCCAAGAAGATGCTCCCGTTGGCTGTTAATTAGGCAACATGTAGATGGATTAGTGTCACTAAATCAGTCAGTGCATTGGCAGCATCGGCATCACCAGGGCCCCACCCAGACCTATTGAATCAGAGTCTCTGGGGTGAGGCTCAGCAACTGGGTTTTAAGAAGGCCTCCAGATGATTCTTGGTCATGTTAAATTCTGAGAACCATTGATTTAGATCACCTTGAGCAAGTCACCTTTCCAGCCTTAGTGTATCTCTCTACAAAATGAAGAAATCAACTAGAATGTTTTCAGTAAACCCCTGTAGCTCTATTACTCTGTGATTTTACTTTAAGTAATGTCAGTCTCTCCACTTGCTTTGTTTTCTTTTCTTTTTGATTCATTGATGTTGCAGAATATAAAGGAAGATTTTGAAAGCCAGATCACTGGTAAGCCCTCCCATTCTCACCCAGAAGAACCCAAAACACTGTTAGTTACAATAATCACACTGAGTATTTAAGAAGATACAGAACTCTGATACTCAGGAGAGAAAAAATGACCTACTGTTATATAAATAAGTAAATAGCAATTAAAATTCTGTATGTAAAATAAAAATACCCTCCTATTACTTTCTAGCTCTGTCCAGAAATAATAACCATCAGAGTCTCAATAAGTGTCCCTGGCACTCAGACTGTGGGCATTTATTTGAATATCATTTTCCACCAGAAGTACCATTTACTTATACTTATTAAAGTGAGTACAACAACAAAACAACAAATGCAAGGTACAGATCTTGTGTGGTACCCAATTCAAGAAATCAACTGAAAAAAATATGAGGCAATCAGGAAAATTTGAACAGTTATTGACTATTTGGCAATTTTAAAGAATTATTTTGGGCAAGATGATAGGTTTTTCAAAAACCATCTTGTAGAGATATATACCAAAATATTTATGGATATATGGTATTACATCTGGGATTTCTGGGATTTTCTTCAAAATGATCTAGCTGAGGGGTTGGCGGGGAGACAGAATAAATCACTCAGGGCAGCCTTGCATGGAGTCTATGGAGTTGCATGTAGCTGAGTAATGGGTACATGCAACTCTGTATGGGGTTTATTGCTCTCTACTGTGCTACAGATTTCAAATTTTCCATAATAACATTTTAAATTAGTAATCTAAGAACAAAAGAGTAAGGGCAGAAAAAAATACCCAAAAGAAAAAAATCCAAATAGTAACAAAAGTTATACTTCCATTTTCTATTATGAAGAGTAAGATGACTAAACTCAATGCCTCAAAAGGAAATGTTGCCTGTGGGGCATCCTCCAGGTCATCACGTACTCTCAGTTTCTGTACTTGGAACCCATTCTTGTTTTATTCTTTGCAGAGAGAGCTTCATGAACAGAGAATCCATGCTGTGAGAGAATGCTTACTGCGGGCGTGCATGGAACCCGGCAGGCATTGGACAACTGTTCATGCAGTGAAAAATACTCAGAATGGAAGAAAGAAAGGCAAGCTGACAAACAACAGACATCCTTTAGTCCCTGCTGCTGTGCTCCCAGTTCTTGTATGCAATACCCAAGCCTCCCTTACCCTTGAGTTTTTATCTTGGCCCTCACCCTTGAGTTCTTATCTTTTCCCTTGGAGGGAAACATCCAGTTAAGCTGCCTTTTGCAAGGATTTCTTTTATCCATGTCTTTAATAAGTTGTGTGGACAATGTAAAGTGACCATAAAGTGACCATGCCAAGTGAAAATTAAAACAACAATATCTTTTAATCTATAAAATTAGTGAATTAAAATATTGTGACAATCTTCAGTGCTGGCAAAGACAAGCTGATGTTGCTCATTAGAGCTGAAATTGGTACCACATTTCTAACAGTCAGTTTGGCCATATGTGGCAAGATCACTAATAGCAATCATGCTCTTTGGGGTAGTAATCCTTCTAGGAATTACGAAGAGCAATATCAGCAACAGGTACAAAATACATATACTATATGAAAGAGATTTGTTAACAGTAAGTTAAGTAAATTATGCTCCACTCATATGATCTACTATGTCATTAAAATGATGCTTACTAAGAATATTAAATAAAATAGAAAATATCTGTGATAAAGAAGACAACCCTGTACACACACTATAATCCTGACCATATAATCCAAATATATTTATTTATTGAAAGTAACTGCACCAAATATTTAAACATTGTTGCTTTGGGCAGGTGGATCACGAATAATTTTTATTTTCTTTCTGTACAGTATACAACGATTTCCTATTTTTCTGCAATAATAAGAACCCTGTTTCATATGTTCTTCTAATATATCTTCACCATGCAAAATTGGCCAAATTTCTTAGTTACCTAATGACAGAAACAAAACAACAGTCTTAAATGCACTCAAAACAGGTGCTATAGCTTGTGGATATATATATATAATTTTACTTGGCTTAATTAAAAATATAGTTTAATAATACCTCCATCTCAGGGTCATTTAAAACATAAATGAGATATTAACCTTCATATGCCTTTACATTCATAGTTTCCTTTGAATGTAAAATGTTGAGAAGTCTTGAGTGAGATGTCAAACCTGAACATGCATTGTAATCTACGAAATGTTGTAAAAATGGTAGCCTCTATGATGACTTATTTAAATGGGTACTTCAAAGAAAGCATTTGAGCTTTGATACCTTATTGCTCTTCTACACTCTAGGTGGCTCTTACATAATGAAACTAATAGTTATGCACGAAAGGACCCTGTCTGTATGAGGTCAGTATCCTACGAAAGCCACCCTGATTTCCCTCTTGAGTTTCTTGGAGTTATCTGCCTCTTCCCAGAGGGAACCCCTGACTTTGCTGTAGGCACAGCATGATATTATTGCTCTCAGACAGGATGAGTACTCATTTTTCCCAGGTCTTATAAGGTCAGCTTTAGCTTTCACTACCCTCTGAACATGGCACCTTATTTGGTCACCACCATTCCAGTAGTTCTACTACAGCATAGAGGAAGAAATGTGTCTTCCTAGCACAAAAAATAAATTCCAGAACAACTCTCTGCTTAATTAAAATGCAGGCTGCTTTTGGCCAGCTTCTTTTTTTTTCTTTTTTTCTTTTTTTTTCGGCCAGCAATTTGTCAAGAGGCAGTTTGAAAGAAATGCTGGCAAAGACTAGAAATGCTGGCAGAGACTAGATTCTGAGCTGAGTTCAATGACTAGATTAGTCATTTACATGGGTTCAACCACTTGTCCTTAGCATGCTTCAGTATGACCACTTATAAAATGTTATCATTACATCTGTCGGGCTGCTGTGATGGTTTCAAGGAGCTAACTTGTCTATCCAAAGCATCTAAGAGGTCATATATTAGCTTAGAGGTCATATACACTCCAATGTTCTCTTCAATTTAGGAAATTTCTTTAGCATCTGAAAATTTCCAAGGTCAAAATCTTCACACTCTGTTTTGAGAGGCAGTCTGTGGTGTTGTTAAAAATAGTTGCTGGAAAGTCCTTTATCATATTGTGCAGAAATCTGCCTTCCTAGAAAAACCCTGTCGTAGCATTGCAATGTAATTGTTTTTCCTCTCTAGTTGGTATTTCCTTGTCAACTGAATATTCCTATTTTCTCTCTTTGCTCCCAACCTCCATCTTCCTCTGTGTCCTGTCATCCTTTCTTTTTCAGGCAAGTAACTAAAGTTTCCAGTGTAGTATATGATCATAAGCATTGGCTCTAAAATCTGCCAGCATTTCTAGTCTAAAATCTTGCCTTTATTATTTACTAGCTGGGCCATCTTGGGCAATTTACTTAATATCTCCATAATTTATTTTCCATATCTGTAAATTGGGATGATTATAATGTTACCTGTTTCATAAAGTTTTTGTACTGTTTCACAAGCATGTGAATAATCTATATAAAATACATCATAAGACTTGGCATAGAGAGTACATTTGATAAATGCTTATTGTTGATGAGAGTGATAAAGATAGTATGGTTTCAATACCTTCCTCAGAGGGCCAGGATATTTGGACACTAGTTCATCAATGACCTTCATAAATTATAATGCCACAACTAGAGTCATAAAAATGTTATAATCAGGGAAGCTCAAAGTACAGTGGGATATATACCACTTGATTTGAATATTAGCTATCTGAAATTGAGCAAGGTATTTGACCTCTCTAAGCCTACATTGATAAAATGGGGATAATGGTAATAACGTTATCTACTTGTAAGGTACAAACTATATTCAAATCACCATTCTCAGCACTAAATTTAAAAATACTTAGAATTGTCTTGTCAAGAAGTAAACACTCTATTATCATGTAGAAGTTCTGGGAGGTTCAGGATACAGATGGCTGCCTCTAGGGTGACTTTTTTCTCATGGGCACAGTACCTGAGGTTACCCTGCCCCTGAGGAATCCCAAAGGCTCTGACCACAGCTCTGTTTGGCTCCACCACCACACACTTTTTAACAGGAAGGAGGTAAAGGGAAGGAGAAGAGGGTCAGGGAAGCACTGGAGGGAAAGAGAAAGAGGAAGGGGCAGTGGGAGTGGAACAGAAGAAAACATACCAGGTGGGTGGGTGGTTGCTCTCAGGAGGGAGAAGAGGGAAAACCACCGACTTAAGAAGGGGCAGCTCTTCTTTTCCTTTGTCCACGACCAGGCTATTTGTAAGGGTCTCTAGTCAATCATTACGATTTATATGAAAAGAAAATGTATGTGAAAAACATCCTACAAAATTCACACTGTCACTTGCATATAGAGAGGCAATGGTATGGAGAACAAAGGATGTGAACTTTGGTATCAACACATTTTCCTTTTGTATAGTCACATTTTCATGACCCCCATCATGAAACCTCTCCATTTGAGTACCAGGTTCAGCTGAGCCTCTGCCAAGTGTGGCCTTTAATTTGTTTGGCTAGAATCCTCTTAAAAATTATTTTTGCCGCTGATTTGTGAATTCTTTAATGCTGCCAGAAGAGTGGAAGGAACTCTGGTAGGGAGTCGGGGGAGATAGTTCCACTTCCTCCTGGTACTTACAGAAATCTGGAGGGTTGAAAAAAGTTCTCTTCACTGGGAATGTTAAACCTCAAGCCTTCTTCTTGAATCTAGATAAATGCTTTTACAAATATTTTGCTGTTTAAAGTTTACTAATACAACAGAGTACATCAGTGCTCTGAATTTTGGAAGTTCATCTATCCCAAACCAATGGTTCTTAATCTGGTTTTTAAATGCTCTCCAAGTATTTCTCAATCTATTGACAGACTTGCACCATCTTGTCCCTTCTGTGCATCCGTAGAGTCCCTGGCCACAAAGGTTAGCGTTAGACGCCATGAATAATAAGAGCTGATACTGTGACAGCTGCAGGTAGAACTAAAGAGAAGCCATTATTTGTGTATGTGTGTAAACACTATGCAGGCCAGAGAGCTTCTGGAGAAAGGAGACCTGTAGTTCACCAGTGGGTCTCAGGCTTCTTCTAAACCACCCACATTGGAGCAAAGCAGCTGCCCTCTTTAGTGGTAGTTTCTAAAGATTCTTGCATTTCCTGATTTCTGGAACAGGAGCAGCAGCTTTTTCTGGTCTCTTTTCTCTCTCAGCCCTTTCAATGCTGTTGCAGCCTCTGATTCCCTACATTAGACCCCTTTCCTGTTTGAAATACCTGGAGTGGTTTCAGTTTTCTCATGACATCCAGATTGATGCACCAACTCTGGCTGCACTATAGAATTGCCTGGGAAGCTTTTGCAAAATAGTGACACGTGGTTCTCACTTCTGGGAATACCATATAGGTGTCTATATTTTTTATTGCTCTCCAGATATTTTCAATGGGCATCCCAGGATGAAAACCATTTTCTCAATTGCAAATTTGAATTTTCAACCTCAGGCTTTGGTATCTTTTCTCTCAGACCCCCATCTCATTGTCACTTCAAATCAGGTTTACCAAGTCACAGAACTCACTTTATTTCTTGCCCTCAATATGTTTTCTCAACATATTGAGAAGAGGCCAGCAAGCAATTTCCAATGTAAAAACCCTAGATTTGCAGACATACTTTCCTTCAGACAACTAGCCTAAGCCAGAATCCAACTGATATGTCGCAGTCCCCAGCATTTCCTTTCTCTACTGTGGTCATAGAAATAATATTATAAATGGAGAATACATTCTTTAGATGGATTTATGCTGTGATGTAAATAATTTATCAGCGATATAGGTTTTACCATTTAGTCTGGTGATCAAACCAACATTTAGAGTATTATTTTCTATGGAAAAATATTCTTCAAAAGAGCAAACACCTGAATTGTGGACTGCCCATCTGAAGTCAATAAAAATTCCTAAAGTTGCAGACTGAGGCCTGTATTCTCTTCAGAGTTTTAATAGAATGTTTTAAATTTAACATATTTTAATTGTCTTCAATGTCAAAGTAAGCTTTCCTTGGGTGTTTAGAGAAATATCTAAATAATACCAGGGTTACATTCAACTATACATATAATTATTCATTTAATAAGTATTATTAGAGTGGCTATTGCATACCAAGTATTGAGCTTGTCACTGAGAATACAGCAATAACTCTGATGTGGAATTTGAGGCAGAGTCAGTAAGTGTTGACCTCAGTTCACAGTGGAAAGTACCCTAAAATACCAAAAATAATTTTTAAACATCTTTTAAAAATTCATGGATGAGTTAAAAATAAGTATAAAGTCTTAGTAGAAAAGAATAATTTAGTAATACATAAATCAAGAAAGGTAAGCTAGTAAGTGAGTACTAAAAGCAGAGGCAGCCCTGAAGTTACTCATCAATGCTGGAGACTTAGATCTTTCCTGTTAACAGACCCATATACACAGGACAACAGGGACAAAGCCTGGGCCCCATATAAAGTGTAAAGTCAGATTGGACTCAACCACACTAATATGGTTTAGCTGTGTCCCCATTCAACTCTCATCTTGAACTGTAATCCCCACAATCCCCATGTGTCATGAGAGGAACTCAGTGGGAGGTAATTGAATCATGGGGGTGATTTCCCCCATGCTGTTCCCATGATAGTGAGTGAGTTCTCACAAGATCTGATGGTTTTATAAGCAACTGGCATTTCCCCTACTGGGTCCTCATTCTCTCTCCTGCCACCCTGTGAAGAGATGCCTTCCGCCACGATTGTAAGTCTCCTGAGGCCTCCCCAGCCATGCGGAACTGTGAGTCAATTAAACTTCTTTCCTTTATAAATTAACCAGTCTTGGGTATTTCTTCATAGCAGTATGAGAACAGACTAATACACACACAAAGCTACAACCTAAGACAAGGAAAACACTCGGGAAAAAAATCCACTCCAGGGAAAGACACAGTCTACTTACTTGTCCTAGTTTTAGCTTTGTGTGGAAAAGAAAAAATATATTCTCCCCACAAAAATTCATAATCATAAGACCGCCTTGTCAGAGTTTGGACAAAGGAATCTATACTATCACTGGGTCTCAAAAAACCCCATGTTGAAAATTTAGTTTGAAATGGCCCAGAGTGGCCGGGCGCGGTGGCTCAAGCCTGTAATCCCAGCACTTTGGGAGGCCGAGACGGGCGGATCACGAGGTCAGGAGATCGAGACCATCCTGGCTAACACAGTGAAACCCCGTCTCTACTAAGAAATACAAAAAATAGCCGGGCGAGGTGGCGGACGCCTGTAGTCCCAGCTACTCAGGAGGCTGAGGCCGGAGAATGGCGTGAACCCGGGAGGCGGAGCTTGCAGTGAGCTGAGATCCGGCCACTGCACTCCAGCCTGGGCTACAGAGCGAGACTCCGTCTCAAAAAAAAAAAAAAAAAAAAAAAA